>NW_027189868.1:0-10000 GCF_040958095.1 Procambarus clarkii | reverse complement strand
CCGAGGGGGTTGCCAGTTATGAATTTAATGATTGAATTTGTTAAGATAGGGTATTTATGTAAAAGACGCTGTGAAGAGATAGTAACAAAAGTGTTCCTGACTGCTGTAAGGTAGTGAGTAACTGTCTTGTATGTTAGAAAAATGAATGCTTACTAGACAATTACTTTTTCTTTGAAAACATTTTTTTGGAAAATAAATACAAGTTATTTTGTAAACAAAATATGATTATTTTCCTTTAATAAACACACATGAGCACAAATGGTCCTCGGGAGTCAGAGAGATTGAGAATGAACAGCAAAATAGTAACAAAAAATGAGACGATGATGGGATACTATTTAATTCAAACATAAACCTGTTAAGTATGTAAATTACAGTACCACTAAACACGCGTACACGTACATATGTCAATCAATTTACATAAATAAACATTCACTAATATGTTCCTTTAACAATGGACAGATAGATAATTACCATACACGTGTCAGTCCAATTGCAGGTACACATAGACACACATAGCTGCACTTGTCTGTCGCTCCTGACAATAGTAAACATGTAACAAAAAATGTGACAATGATGGGACACTATGTCATTCAAACGTACACACGCTAACATTATAAATTACAGTAACACTAAACACGCGTACATGTATATATGTCATTCAATTTACATAAAAAAAACATTCACTAATATGTTCCTTTTACAATTAACACACAGATAATTACCGTACACATGTCAGTCCAATTGCAGGTACACATAAACACACATAGGTGCACTTGTCTGTCGCTCCTGACAATAGTATACATAGGTATACACACAAAACAGTCCTTTATCAACTAATGTGTGTGTGTGTGTGTGTATTTATTCCTTGTATTTATTATTTGTGTCTGCAAAATCGAGTTATTAGCTCTTGGACCCCGCCTTTCTAACAAATGTATTTTTCCTCTTTTATATCAACTACATTTATTTCTCACTAACACACACGCATACACACACACACACAGTGGAAACAGGAGGCCAGACACAGGATACAGAATAGGAGATGAAGAACTTAATGAAACGGACTGAGAGAAAGATCTAGGAGTTGATATCACACCAAACCTGTCTCCTGAAGCATACATAAAAAGAATAACGTCTGCGGCATATGCGAGACTGCCTAACATCAGAACAGCCTTCAGGAATCTGTGTAAGGAATCATTCAGAATCTTGTACACCACATATGTAAGACCAATCCTGGAGTATGCGGCCCCAGCATGGAGTCCGTATCTTGTCAAGCAGAAGATGAAGCAGGAAAAAGTCCAAAGGTATGCCACTAGACTAGTCCCAGAACTAAGAGGCATGAGTTACGAGGAAAGGCTGCGGGAAATGCACCTTACGGCACTGGAAGACAGAAGAGTAAGGGGAGACATGATCACAACCTACACAACCCTCAGAGGAATCGACCGGGTAAACAAGGATAAACTATTCAACACTGGTGGGACGCAAACAAGGGGACACAGGTGGAAACTGAGTACCCACATGAGCCACAGAGACGTTAGAAGTAACTTTTTCAGTGTCAGAGTAGTTAACGGATGGAATGCATTAAGCAGTGATGTGGTGGAGGCTGACTCCATACACAGTTTCAAATGTAGATATGATTGAGCCCAGTAGGCTCAGGAATCTGTACACCAGTTGATTGACAGTTGAGAGGTGGGACCAAAGAACCATAGCTCAACCCCCGCATGCACAAATAGGTGAGTACACACACACACACACGCGAACTAGTAGCCAACTGTCTAAATGGAGAGAGTTTATTGGTTGTAATTCTTAAGGTCCTCGTTCGAATCCCGGTTGACGCAAGAGGAAATCGGCAGATATTCTTTAACCTGATTCACCTGTTCACCTAGCACAAATGTATCCATCAATGTAGCCCTTTATTTATCTATTTATAATTGTCAATCCATCAATCTATCTTCCCATAAACCAACAATTTTTCATTATATACATCTATCTTACTATGTATCCGTCCATCTACTCGACTGTTTATCCATCCATCTACTCATCTGTCTTTTCATCCATCAACTCATCTATGGATCCGTCTATCCGTCAATGTATATATTTATCAATCAACGTATCCATCCATATATCTATCTATTACTATTTATATCTATCTCTCTATCTATTTGTATCCGACGATCCTACTAACTCATTTTCCATTAATCTATCCATTTATCATTCTACTTATCTATCAATCTATTTATTCATCTACTTCTCTTTCCATCTATCCATCTACTCATCTATCTAACCATTAATCTATCTACATACTCCCCACTCCGTCTCCTATCGTTTTCCCAAACTCCCTCCTCCCGTACCGGCTCCTTCTTTTTTCCACCCTCCCGTAACCCTGCTCATCCTCCCTCCTTCTGCCCTTCCCATACCCGCCCCTATTCCATCCCGCCCTTCCCATCGTCTTAACTCTCGGGGCAGTTCTTTACCTTCGTTCTCACTCCTTCCGCCGTTTCTCACTCTCGCCCTCCTTACTGTCTTCCTTCCCTCCCTCCCTCCCGCTGCTAGTCCTTCCCTTCTTACCCTTCCCGTAGTCCTCCCTCCCAGCACCAGTCCTTCTCATCGTCCTCTTACCTCCCCCAGTACCTCCTTCACTCCCTCTTCATCCCTCTTTCACCTCACCTACACCTCTTCTCCTGTTCTCCCTCTTTATACCACCTCTAAATCTCCCGCCCCCCCCACCGGCTTTGTACCTCTTCCCTCTTACAAAAATTAGGATCAATAGGACCAAAATTAAACTACTTTATGTGTTTAATTTAAGGAAATCATTTTTTCTGATTACGAAAAAGTCTTCAACCATCTCCAGTAATAATTCACAATTAACCTTAATTGAATCAACAGGGAGAGAGGGGGGGAGGGGTGAGAATAAATAATAATTATTCCAAAATACTTTAACTAATGTCTACACCTACCATCCTATGTCCGTTCCCTACCTCAGACCATTTCCCCTCTAATTTGGTAAAAATAAGCCTTAATAATATAATAATAAATATATTCAAAAAAATCTGTGGATAGCTACAGCCTCCAGCATATATATATATATATATATATATATATATATATATATATATATATATATATATATATATATATATATATATATATATATATATATATATATATATATATATATATATATATATATATATATATATATATATATATATATATATATATATATATATATATATATATATATATATATATATATATATATATATAAGCCCATAAGCAATCCAGTTGGGATCGCCCCATTGCCGACAAAGTAGCTCCAACATTACTGTAAGCTGCGACAACACCACATGATACTGCCCGACTTAGAGCTGTAGCAGCTCCCCATGCAGAGGACTTGCTATTAGCAACCCCCAATATCAGCTACTAGCACTCGTCTCACCACAGGCCCTCTGAATGGCTGTGGCTCTCCGCCTCACTGCCCGAATCCACACCGAATACAGGGGTTTTGGTGGCGAGGCAGTGGCCGACAGGTACGGACGACATGGCCTTCTCTGCCAAAGGACAGGAGGATGGCATGCAAGACACTGCGATGTTAACGACATTATAAAGAGAAGCCTTATCACGGAAGGTTGTCCAGCAGAGAGAGAGTCCCGTTCCGTATTGCCCCGCAACTCTGATGAGCCTGTTGGTCGCCCAGATGGGATCACGGTGAACCCCTGGAAGAATGGTAGACAGTTATTGTGGGACTACACTTGCGTTTCAACTTTAGGCAACACCTATGTTAACTTCAGTGCTGCTCAGGCAGGAGGTGCTGCCAATCACTGGGAAGCAGCCAAGTCACATAAAAACGGAGACCTTGATCACTACTACAATTTTGTCCCCATTGCCTCAGAGACACTTGGTGCCTGGGGTAAAAGTGCTGCAAGTTTTTTGAAGGAGCTGGGGTCGAAGCTAATTGAAACAACTAGAGACCCTACAGCCGTCAGTTTTCTCTTTCAGCGCCTTAGTGTGGAGATCCAGAGAGGAATGGCTCACAGCATCCATGCTTCCTGCCCGCAATCCAAGGAGCTGGATGAGTTTGGGGGTTGTAATATAAATATTATGATTAAATTGTATTTATTTTTTCGTTTCGTTGCCTTATTTATCATTAATTTTTAAATTTTCGGTATAAAAATTTATTTTTGTGTCTATGGATGTCTGTCTGTGTGTTTGTTTGAGTGTCCCTGTGAGTGTTTGGGGGAGTGTTTGTCCGGTTATACCTGTGGGTCCACGAGGCCATCTGTGTCCCCTCAGATGGTCTCCCTTATCACAGTTTTTGTGTATAGATGTGTGTCTGTGTGAGTGTTCGGGTGAGTGTGTGTCCGGTTATACCTGTGAGTCCACGAGGCCATCTGTGTCCCCTCAGATGGTCTTCTTTATCACAGTTTGTGTCTATGGATGCAGGCGATGAGTCACAATAACGCGGCTAAAGTATGTTGACCAGACCACACACTAGAAGGTGAAGGAACGACGACGTTTCGGTAAGTCCTTGACCATTCTCAAGTCGACTGAGAATGTGTCTATGAATGTGTGTCTGGGTGAGTGTCCCTGTGAGTGTCCGGGTGAGTGTGTGTGTTCGGGTATACCTGTGGGTCCACGAGGCAATCTGTGTTCCCTCAGATGGTCTTCCTTATTACAGTTTGTGTCTATGGATGTGTGTCTGAGTGAGTGTCCCTGTGAGTGTCCTGGTGAGTGTGTGTGTGTGTGTGTGTGTATGTGTGTGTGTGTGTGTGTGAGTGTCCGGGTTTATGTGTAGTTTGGTTTCTGGAACCATTTGTGTCCCTCCCTTCAACTCTTTTCCCTTATTCCCACCGTGGGTTCGAATCCCAGGTGATTAGACCTGCCCTAGGTCAATGGATCCAAGGTATCCGTCCGTGGTCCCAACGGATTTCACCTCTTCCCTACTTTACTAGGAGTCAGGCTAATTCCAGCTATCCAGAGAACCTTTCGATACAGAGGCAGCTACAGGAGGGGACCACATAAATTAGTGCCCTGTAGTTACGTAACCGTTCCGACAGGCTCGATCGCAATCTATCCAGATGAGAACACGTTCTCATCCGACTAGACCACGCTGGAGTCGCTGTTTGTCTCAAATTTGGACCCTTTATTTATAGTTAGTATTTTTGGTGTATTAATTGATGTGTATTAATTTGTTAATGACTTAGGTAGAGTGATTTGGGGGGAGAGAGGGGGGGTTGGCGTGTGTAGTGTATTATACGAGATCGTGCTTGGGTTAGTATTCACCATCAACTATTACTAACTTGTAACTAACACAAATTTTTCCACACACTCCGGACCAAAGAGCCAGAGCTCAACCCCCGCAAGTACAACTAGGTGAGTACACACACACACACACACACACACAGAGGAAGCAGCCCATAACAGCTGTTTAAATCCCTGGTACCTATTTACTGCTAGGTTACAGGAACAACAGGGTGAAAGAAACTGCCCAGTTTCGTTTCTGCCATCACCGGAGGATCGAACACGGACGCTAGGATTACGAGTTGAGAGCGCTGTCTACTCAGCTGTCAGGCCCCGTAGTGCGTGTACTCGTCAAAAACATAATTTGGGAGAGGTTAGGGGAAAGGAATGATGCTTCCTGGGTTGGGGAATTGGTGTGGGGTTAGTCACTCGGTGGCCTTGGACCTGTGGGGGAGGGGGCCGAGGGGGTTGCCAGTTATGAATTTAATGATTGAATTTGTTAAGATAGGGTATTTATGTAAAAGACGCTGTGAAGAGATAGTAACAAAAGTGTTCCTGACTGCTGTAAGGTAGTGAGTAACTGTCTTGTATGTTAGAAAAATGAATGCTTACTAGACAATTACTTTTTCTTTGAAAACATTTTTTTGGAAAATAAATACAAGTTATTTTGTAAACAAAATATGATTATTTTCCTTTAATAAACACACATGAGCACAAATGGTCCTCGGGAGTCAGAGAGATTGAGAATGAACAGCAAAATAGTAACAAAAAATGAGACGATGATGGGATACTATTTAATTCAAACATAAACCTGTTAAGTATGTAAATTACAGTACCACTAAACACGCGTACACGTACATATGTCAATCAATTTACATAAATAAACATTCACTAATATGTTCCTTTAACAATGGACAGATAGATAATTACCATACACGTGTCAGTCCAATTGCAGGTACACATAGACACACATAGCTGCACTTGTCTGTCGCTCCTGACAATAGTAAACATGTAACAAAAAATGTGACAATGATGGGACACTATGTCATTCAAACGTACACACGCTAACATTATAAATTACAGTAACACTAAACACGCGTACATGTATATATGTCATTCAATTTACATAAAAAAAACATTCACTAATATGTTCCTTTTACAATTAACACACAGATAATTACCGTACACATGTCAGTCCAATTGCAGGTACACATAAACACACATAGCTGCACTTGTCTGTCGCTCCTGACAATAGTATACATAGGTATACACACAAAACAGTCCTTTATCAACTAATGTGTGTGTGTGTGTGTATTTATTCCTTGTATTTATTATTTGTGTCTGCAAAATCGAGTTATTAGCTCTTGGACCCCGCCTTTCTAACAAATGTATTTTTCCTCTTTTATATCAACTACATTTATTTCTCACTAACACACACGCATACACACACACACACACAGTGGAAACAGGAGGCCAGACACAGGATACAGAATAGGAGATGAAGAACTTAATGAAACGGACTGAGAGAAAGATCTAGGAGTTGATATCACACCAAACCTGTCTCCTGAAGCATACATAAAAAGAATAACGTCTGCGGCATATGCGAGACTGCCTAACATCAGAACAGCCTTCAGGAATCTGTGTAAGGAATCATTCAGAATCTTGTACACCACATATGTAAGACCAATCCTGGAGTATGCGGCCCCAGCATGGAGTCCGTATCTTGTCAAGCAGAAGATGAAGCAGGAAAAAGTCCAAAGGTATGCCACTAGACTAGTCCCAGAACTAAGAGGCATGAGTTACGAGGAAAGGCTGCGGGAAATGCACCTTACGGCACTGGAAGACAGAAGAGTAAGGGGAGACATGATCACAACCTACACAACCCTCAGAGGAATCGACCGGGTAAACAAGGATAAACTATTCAACACTGGTGGGACGCAAACAAGGGGACACAGGTGGAAACTGAGTACCCACATGAGCCACAGAGACGTTAGAAGTAACTTTTTCAGTGTCAGAGTAGTTAACGGATGGAATGCATTAAGCAGTGATGTGGTGGAGGCTGACTCCATACACAGTTTCAAATGTAGATATGATTGAGCCCAGTAGGCTCAGGAATCTGTACACCAGTTGATTGACAGTTGAGAGGTGGGACCAAAGAACCATAGCTCAACCCCCGCATGCACAAATAGGTGAGTACACACACACACACACGCGAACTAGTAGCCAACTGTCTAAATGGAGAGAGTTTATTGGTTGTAATTCTTAAGGTCCTCGTTCGAATCCCGGTTGACGCAAGAGGAAATCGGCAGATATTCTTTAACCTGATTCACCTGTTCACCTAGCACAAATGTATCCATCAATGTAGCCCTTTATTTATCTATTTATAATTGTCAATCCATCAATCTATCTTCCCATAAACCAACAATTTTTCATTATATACATCTATCTTACTATGTATCCGTCCATCTACTCGACTGTTTATCCATCCATCTACTCATCTGTCTTTTCATCCATCAACTCATCTATGGATCCGTCTATCCGTCAATGTATATATTTATCAATCAACGTATCCATCCATATATCTATCTATTACTATTTATATCTATCTCTCTATCTATTTGTATCCGACGATCCTACTAACTCATTTTCCATTAATCTATCCATTTATCATTCTACTTATCTATCAATCTATTTATTCATCTACTTCTCTTTCCATCTATCCATCTACTCATCTATCTAACCATTAATCTATCTACATACTCCCCACTCCGTCTCCTATCGTTTTCCCAAACTCCCTCCTCCCGTACCGGCTCCTTCTTTTTTCCACCCTCCCGTAACCCTGCTCATCCTCCCTCCTTCTGCCCTTCCCATACCCGCCCCTATTCCATCCCGCCCTTCCCATCGTCTTAACTCTCGGGGCAGTTCTTTACCTTCGTTCTCACTCCTTCCGCCGTTTCTCACTCTCGCCCTCCTTACTGTCTTCCTTCCCTCCCTCCCTCCCGCTGCTAGTCCTTCCCTTCTTACCCTTCCCGTAGTCCTCCCTCCCAGCACCAGTCCTTCTCATCGTCCTCTTACCTCCCCCAGTACCTCCTTCACTCCCTCTTCATCCCTCTTTCACCTCACCTACACCTCTTCTCCTGTTCTCCCTCTTTATACCACCTCTAAATCTCCCGCCCCCCCCACCGGCTTTGTACCTCTTCCCTCTTACAAAAATTAGGATCAATAGGACCAAAATTAAACTACTTTATGTGTTTAATTTAAGGAAATCATTTTTTCTGATTACGAAAAGTCTTCAACCATCTCCAGTAATAATTCACAATTAACCTTAATTGAATCAACAGGGAGAGAGGGGGGGGGGGTGAGAATAAATAATAATTATTCCAAAATACTTTAACTAATGTCTACACCTACCATCCTATGTCCGTTCCCTACCTCAGACCATTTCCCCTCTAATTTGGTAAAAATAAGCCTTAATAATATAATAATAAATATATTCAAAAAAATCTGTGGATAGCTACAGCCTCCAGCATATATATATATATATATATATATATTATATATATATATATATATATATATATATATATATATATATATATATATATATATAATATATATATATATATATATATATATATATATATATATATATATATTATATATATAATATATATATATATATATATATATATATATATATATAATATATATATATATATATAATAAGCCCATAAGCAATCCAGTTGGGATCGCCCCATTGCCGACAAAGTAGCTCCAACATTACTGTAAGCTGCGACAACACCACATGATACTGCCCGACTTAGAGCTGTAGCAGCTCCCCATGCAGAGGACTTGCTATTAGCAACCCCCAATATCAGCTACTAGCACTCGTCTCACCACAGGCCCTCTGAATGGCTGTGGCTCTCCGCCTCACTGCCCGAATCCACACCGAATACAGGGGTTTTGGTGGCGAGGCAGTGGCCGACAGGTACGGACGACATGGCCTTCTCTGCCAAAGGACAGGAGGATGGCATGCAAGACACTGCGATGTTAACGACATTATAAAGAGAAGCCTTATCACGGAAGGTTGTCCAGCAGAGAGAGAGTCCCGTTCCGTATTGCCCCGCAACTCTGATGAGCCTGTTGGTCGCCCAGATGGGATCACGGTGAACCCCTGGAAGAATGGTAGACAGTTATTGTGGGACTACACTTGCGTTTCAACTTTAGGCAACACCTATGTTAACTTCAGTGCTGCTCAGGCAGGAGGTGCTGCCAATCACTGGGAAGCAGCCAAGTCACATAAAAACGGAGACCTTGATCACTACTACAATTTTGTCCCCATTGCCTCAGAGACACTTGGTGCCTGGGGTAAAAGTGCTGCAAGTTTTTTGAAGGAGCTGGGGTCGAAGCTAATTGAAACAACTAGAGACCCTACAGCCGTCAGTTTTCTCTTTCAGCGCCTTAGTGTGGAGATCCAGAGAGGAATGGCTCACAGCATCCATGCTTCCTGCCCGCAATCCAAGGAGCTGGATGAGTTTGGGGGTTGTAATATAAATATTATGATTAAATTGTATTTATTTTTTCGTTTCGTTGCCTTATTTATCATTAATTTTTAAATTTTCGGTATAAAAATTTATTTTTGTGTCTATGGATGTCTGTCTGTGTGTTTGTTTGAGTGTCCCTGTGAGTGTTTGGGGGAGTGTTTGTCCGGTTATACCTGTGGGTCCACGAGGCCATCTGTGTCCCCTCAGATGGTCTCCCT
>NW_027189867.1:0-76843 GCF_040958095.1 Procambarus clarkii | reverse complement strand
ACAGTGGTGGCGGCGGGCGGACAGTGGTGGGCGGTGGCAGACAGTGGTGGCGGTGGCAGACAGTGGCGGACAGTGGCGGCGGTGGCGGACAGTGGCGGCGGACACTGGCGGCTGTGTCTGGCGGTGGTGGCGGGCGGTGGCGGGTGGCGGCGTCTGTGATGAGTGGTGGCGGCTGGCGGTGGTGGGTGGTGGCGGCGGTGGTGGTGGGTGGTGGTGGAGGCGGTGGTGGTGGGTGGTGGTGGTGGCGGCGGCTGGTGGTGGTGGGCGGTGGTGGTGGGTGGTGGTGGTGGTGGTGGGTGGTGGTGGCGGCGGCGGCTGGTGGTGGTGGGTGGTGGCGGCGGTGGTGGTGGGTGGTGGTGGCGGCGGGCGGCGGGTGGTGGGTGGCGGCGGCGGCTGGTGGTGGTGGGTGGTGGCGGCGGGTGGTGGTGGGTGGTGGCGGCGGGTGGTGGGTGGTGGCGGCTGTGGTGGGTGGTGGCGGGTGGTGGCGGGCGGTGGCGGGCGGTGGCGGGCGGCGGCGGCTGTGGTGGGTGGTGACGATCGGCGGTGGGGGGAGCTGGTGGCGGCTGGCGGTGGCGGCTTGCGGTGTCGACTGTGGCAAACGGGCGGTGACGGCTGATAGCGGGCGGTGGTGGCGGCTGGTGGCAGGTGGTGGTGGCGGTGGTGGCGGCTGGTGGTGGCGGCTGGTGGTGGTGGCAGCTGGTGGCGGTGATGGCGGCTGGTGGTGGTGGCAGCTGGTGGCGGTGATGGCGGCTGGTGGTGGTGGTGGTGGCGGCTGGTGGTGGTGGTGGCGGCTGGTGGTGGTGGCGGCTGGTGGCGGTGATGGCGGCTGGTGGTGGTGGTGGTGGTGATGGCGGCTGGTGGCGGGCGGTGGCGGCTTGTGGCGGCTGGTGGTGGCGGCGGTGGTGGATGGTGGTGGTGGTGGTGGGTGGTGGTGGCGGCTGTGGTGGGTGGTGGCGGTGGTGTCGGCGGCGGCTGTGGTGGGTGGTGGCGGCGGCGGCGGTGATGGGTGGTGGCGGCGGTGGTGGTGGGTGGTGGTGGCGGCGGTGGTGGTGGGTGGTGGTGGCGGCGGCGGCTGGTGGTGGTGGGTGGTGGTGGTGGGTGGTGGCGGTGGCTGGTGGCGGGTGGCGGCTGGTGGTGGGTGGTGGCGGCGGGTGGTGAGTGGCGGTGGTGGGTGGCGGTGGCGGGTGGTGGCGGGTGGCGGGTGGTGGCGGCTGGCGGCTGGCGGCTGGTGGTGGGTGGTGGCGGGTGGCGGCTGGTGGTGGGTGGTGGCGGGTGGCGGGTGGCGGCTGGTGGTGGGTGGTGGCGGGTGGCGGCTGGTGGTGGGTGGTGGCGGGTGGTGGCTGGTGGTGGGTGGTGGCGGGTGGCGGCTGGTGGTGGTGGGTGGCGGCTGGCGGCTGGTGGTGGGTGGTGGCGGGTGGCGGCGGGTGGTGGCGGCGGGTGGTGAGTGGCGGTGGTGGGTGGCGGTGGCTGGTGGCGGGTGGTGGCGGGTGGCGGCTGGTGGTGGCGGGTGGCGGCTGGTGGTGGGTGGTGGCGGGTGGCGGCTGGTGGTGGGTGGTGGCGGGTGACGGCTGGTGGTGGGTGGTGGCGGCTGACGGTGGGTGGTGGCGGGTGGCGGCTGGTGGTGGGTGGCGGCTGGTGGTGGGTGGCGGGTGGTGGCGGCTGGCGGCTGGTGGTGGGTGGTGGCGGGTGGCGGCTGGTGGTGGGTGGTGGCGGGTGGCGGGTGGCGGCTGGTGGTGGGTGGTGGCGGGTGGCGGCTGGTGGTGGTGGGTGGCGGCTGGCGGCTGGTGGTGGGTGGTGGCGGGTGGCGGCTGGTGGTGGCGGTGAGTGGCGGTGGTGGGTGGCGGTGGCTGGTGGCGGGTGGCGGCTGGTGGTGGCGGGTGGCGGCTGGTGGTGGCGGGTGGCGGCTGGTGGTGGCGGGTGGCGGGTGGCGGCTGGTGGTGGGTGGTGGCGGGTGGCGGCTGGTGGTGGGTGGTGGCGGCTGACGGTGGGTGGTGGCGGGTGGCGGCTGGTGGTGGGTGGCGGCTGGTGGTGGGTGGCGGCGGGTGGCGGCTGATGGTGGGTGGCGGCGGGTGGCGGCTGGTGGTGGGTGGCGGGTGGCGGCTGGTGGGTGGTGGTGGGTGGTGGCAGGTGGCGGCTGGTGGTGGGTGGTGGTGGGTGGTGGCGGGTGGCGGCTGGTGGTGGGTGGTGGGTGGTGGCGGGTGGCGGCTGGTGGTGGGCGGCGGGTGGTGGGCGGCGGGTGGCGGCCAGCTGGGACACACCCTTCACCACTGAAGGTCTGAGCAGAACTAACCATATGTCTCTCTCACCCACCAGCCCAGTGTTGCCAGCTCGCACTCTCAAAATGTTTCCTTCAAAGATTGTATATTATCTTTGAACAACAAGTTTGATTATCAAGGAAATAATGCATATATTATTGTCACATTAATACTGTGCAATATCTTATTACATTCCTGCTAAAAAATTATAATTTGAAACAGGACAAAAAATCCCACATATATATAAAAACCAACATTAGAGATCACGAGGCCTAGGCCTCGCCTGTGACCACACATCCTGCCTCCCTGGCCTGCTACACTCACACACCTCACACTCTTAACTCTCTCATAATCACTCTCACTCTCTTACTCTGTCACTCTTACTCTCTGTCACTCTTACTCTCTGTCACTCTTACTCTCTGTCACTCTTACACTCTGTCACTCTTACACTCTGTCACTCTTACTCTGTCACTCTTACTCTCTGTCACTCTTACTCTCTGTCACTCTTACTCTCTGTCACTCTTACACTCTGTCACTCTTACACTCTGTCACTCTTACTCTCTGTCACTCTTACTCTCTGTCACTCTTACTCTCTGTCACTCTTACTCTGTCACTCTTACTCTCTGTCACTCTTACTCTCTGTCACTCTTACTCTCTGTCACTCTTACTCTCTGTCACTCTTACTCTGTCACTCTTACTCTGTCACTCTTACACTCTGTCACTCTTACTCTCTGTCACTCTTACTCTCTGTCACTCTTACTCTCTGTCACTCTTACTCTCTGTCACTCTTACACTCTGTCACTCTTACTCTCTGTCACTCTTACTCTCTGTCACTCTTACTCTCTGTCACTCCTACTCTCTGTCACTCTTACTCTCTGTCACTCTTACTCTCTGTCACTCTTACTCTCTGTCACTCTTACTCTGTCACTCTGTCACTCTTACACTCTGTCACTCTTACTCTCTGTCACTCTTACTCTCTGTCACTCTTACTCTCTGTCACTCTTACTCTCTGTCACTCTTACTCTGTCACTCTTACACTCTGTCACTCTTACTCTCTGTCACTCTTACTCTCTGTCACTCTTACTCTCTGTCACTCTAACTCTGTCACTCTTACTCTCTGTCACTCTTACTCCCTGTCACTCTTACTCTCTGTCACTCTTACTCTCTGTCACTCTTACTCTGTCACTCTTACTCTCTGTCACTCTTACTCTCTGTCACTCTTACTCTCTGTCACTCTTACTCTCTGTCACTCTTACTCTCTGTCACTCTTACTCTCTGTCACTCTTACTCTCTGTCAGTCTTACTCTCTGTCACTCTTACTCTGTCACTCTTACTCTCTGTCACTCTTACTCTCTGTCACTCTTACTCTGTCACTCTTACTCTCTGTCACTCTTACTCTCTGTCACTCTTACTCTCTGTCACTCTTACTCTCTGTCACTCTTACTCTCTGTCACTCTTACTCTCTGTCACTCTTACTCTCTGCCAGTCTTACTCTCTGTCACTCTTACTCTCTGTCACTCTTACTCTCTGTCACTCTTACTCTGTCATTCTTACTCACTCTCAGTCACCCTTACCCATTCATACTCACTCTCTCACTCTTACTCTCATACTCTTACTCTCAATTACTCTTACTCTCAATCACTCTTACTCCCAATCACTCCTACTCCCAATCACTCCTACTCTCAATCACTCCTACTCTCATTCTTACTCTTACTCTTACTCCCAATCACTCTTACTCTCAATCACTCTTATTCTCATTCTTACTCTCACTCTTACTCTTACTCCCAATCACTCTTACTCCCAATCACTCTTACTCTCAATCACTCTTACTCTCAATCACTCTTACTCTCATTCTTACTCTTACTCACTCTTACTCTCAATCACTCTTATTCTCATTCTTACTCCTACTCCCAATCACTCTTACTCCCAATCACTCTTACTCTCAATCACTCTTACTCCCAATCACTCTTACTCTCAATCACTCTTACTCCCAATCACTCTTACTCTCAATCACTCTTACTCTCATTCTTACTCTTACTCACTCTTACTCTCAATCACTCTTATTCTCATTCTTACTCCTACTCCCAATCACTCTTACTCTCAATTACTCTTACTCTCAATCACTCTTACTCCCAATCACTCCTACTCCCAATCACTCCTACTCTCAATCACTCCTACTCTCATTCTTACTCTTACTCTTACTCCCAATCACTCTTACTCTCAATCACTCTTATTCTCATTCTTACTCCTACTCTCACTCTAACTCCTACTCCCAATCACTCTTACTCCCAATCACTCTTACTCTCAATCACTCTTACTCCCAATCACTCTTACTCTCAATCACTCTTACTCTCAATCACTCTTACTCTCAATCACTCTTACTCTCAATCACTCTTACTCTCACTAACTCTCAATCACTCTTACTCTCACTCTAACTCTCAATCACTCTTACTCTCATACTCACCCTTACTCTCAATCACTTTACTCTCACTCTTACTCATTCTGTCACCCTTACTCTCACTCTTACTCACTCTGTCACTCTTACTCTCAGTCACTCTTACTTATACTCACTCTTACTCACACTTACACACTCTCTGGCACTCTCACTCACCTTCAGTCACTCTTACTCACTCTTACCCACTCTCGCTCACTCTTACTCACTCTAGTTAATAAGAACACGCCAATATAAGACAACAAAACGTTTTCAGATTCTTTCTCACCACTTTCCAGCAACTTTTATAATTTATATAAATTATCTTAGGGAATAATACATAAATTATATATTTAAACATGATATTAGTGTTTAGTGGAATGCATAAGGAGTCAAATTGTGTTAAAAAGAGTGATTTTTAGAAAATTTGGAAAACTACTTTTTTCTGTTCATATTATAACTAAATGGATTTTAAAGGTTTCACTCAGCCAATATATATCATTCACAATTTATTAATGAATTTTACAAAAAAACACCATAAATTTTATATTTAAACATGTAAAAACTATTTGTTTTACATTTGGAAGAAAATAATTGTAGAAAAACAATTTATAATTAAACCTTTGTGTTTGGATTTTTTGAGTAAAAGTTTCTCAAAGGCTCTCCTGCACCATTCTCAATGCAAATCATTCCCACACCTATGGGAAGAGATAGGCGAACGTTGTGTAGATGATTTGTGTTTGCTGGGAGGTGCTCTGTCCAGGAGTACATTCCTTCTCCTCGGCTCTGCAACAAGTGCTGGAGGTTTGGGCATGGTGCCCTCTGCTGCTCCGGGACTGTCTCTCTCTGTCCTTTGTGTGGTGGCGAAGGTCACTCTAAGTCGGAGTGCACTTCTCCCCAGGCTCGTTGCCTCAACTGCGGTGAGGCCCATCCTACCTTCTCCCGTGCGTGTGTCCGTTACAAGCTTGAGGCAGCCGTCCTCAACCTGAAGCACTGGGAGCGTTTATCTTTTCCTGAGTCGAGGCGCCAGGTTCGCCGGCTCCCGCCTTATGCTAATATCTCTTATGCTCGCGTGTTGCGCTCTTCCTCTCCTCGTCCTTCCCGCCTTCCTCAGACTCACAACCGTTTCCGGGCCTTGGACCCTGATGCGCCCACTGCCCCCTCCTCTGTTCCTTTGGGTTCTCTCCCGAAGGATCCTCCTCCTGGTCCTCTGTCTGGGGTTCCCCTTCCTTCTACCCGGTCTGTCGTGTCTTCTGTGTCTTCTTCCTCGTCCCCCTCCGATCCTCCTTCCCATCCTCTTCCTCCATCTATCGGCTCTCCCCGCCGCCTGTCGGTGCGGGCGGATGTCCATCGCTCTCCTAACGGCCGTCGTGTGTGCTCTCGTTCGGCTTCTCCTGTTGAGACACTGGAATCCGTTGCCCGGTACGTAGTTGCTGGGACACCGGTCTCTTTAAGTCAGAAGCGTAAGCCTGGCTCCTCTCCTTCCTCTTCCCCGGCGGGTAAGAAGGCTTCGCTTTCTTCCTCAGCTCCTCCTTCTGGCTCTGTTGCTCCTTCCCCTCCCGTTTCAGTGCTTGCGCCCCCTGTTCCTGCTATGGAGGTTTCTTTGGCCCCTGCTTCCCTTTCGGTTGCTGCTCTTGCTGGGGTGCGCTCCCCTCTTTCTACTCCCCTTCCTCCTGCTGCTGTCCTTGACGGCTCCTCTCCGTTGTCTCCTCCTCTTCCTCCTCCTCCTCCTCCTCCGGACCCTGCCCGCCCACCTCTGATCTGTTCTCCCGTTTCCTTCCCTCCGTCTTTGCTCAGTTTACCCATGCCCCCTAACCCTGACTTTGCTGACCCTGATCCCGACCCTGATATTCTTTAACGTGCTCTGTTGCTCTTTCGCCTTTGTTTCTTCCTTGTTCTCTGTTTTTGTCCTTTCTCTTCTCGTCGTTGTCCATTCTTCAATGGAACGTTCGAGGTTATTACGCCAATTTCCTCGAACTCCAACTTCTGATTTCGCGGTTTTCGCCCCTTTGTGTCTGTCTCCAGGAGCCAATGCTTGGTGCTCGTCCTGGTCGTTTTCGTGGCTATTCCTTTCTCTCCCCCCGCCCAGCTATTGCTGGGGCTTCTAATTCTTCTGCTCTCTTGATTCGGGCTGATTTTCCCTTTGTTCCTTTACTTTTTCCTTCGCCTCTCCATTGTTCTGCTGCTCGTATCTTCCTGATTTGAAACACCTCCTGGACTCCTTGCCGGAGCCTGTGCTCCTGCTGGGAGACTTCAATTGTCGTCATTCTCTTTGGGGTGACGTTCTGACGAATACCCGGGGTCGCCTCCTTGAGCCGTTTCTCCTCTCTTCTTCCCTGTCTCTTCTGAATTCTGGTGAGCCCATTCATTTGGACTCTCGGACTCGCACCCTTTCTTGTCTTGATCTTTCTCTCTGCTCTTCTTCTCTTTACTTAGATTTCACGTGGCAGGTTCTTGATGACCTCCATGGAAGTGATCATTTCCCCATCCTTGTTTCCTTTTTCTCTTTTCGCCCTTCCCTCTCTTTCCCTAGGTGGCAGTTTGCTAAGGCAGACTGGACCCTATTTACCCTCAGTGCTGCTCTCCCTGACCTCTCCCTTCTGCCTCTCTCTCGCGCTCTCCTCCTTTTTCATGACACTGTCTTCAACGCTGCCCTCCGCTCTATTCCTCGCTCTTCCTCTCGGGGTCCACGGAAGTGCGTTCCCTGGTGGAATGCGGACTGTGCTCGGGCTGTCCGCTGTAAGCGTGCAGCCTGGAAGAGGCACCGCCGTAGGCAGACGACCGATTCTTTTCTTTTCTTTCGGAAAGCGAGTGCGGTGGCCCGTAGGGCCATCCGTACGGCTAAACGTGAATGTTGGGCATCTTATGTCTCAACAATTACGTCCGAGACCCCTCTGGCCCAGATCTGGAAGCGTACCCGCAAGATAGCGGGTAAGTTCGTTCCCGATGTTTCACCGGTCCTTCACCTCCATGATACTCTTGTGGCGGACCCGTTGCAGGTCGCTTCCGAACTGGGTTCCCACTTTTCTTCTGTTAGCTCTGGTCTTCATCTTCCCCAATCTTTCCTTCTTCGTAAACCTGTCCTTGAGTCTCGTCCTTTAGATTTCTGCACTCATCTTCAGCTTCCCTATAATGATCCCGTCTCTCTCTCTGAACTTCGTTCTGCCCTGGCCCTCTGCGGTTCTACGGCGGCGGGCTCCGATGGTATTCATTATGAGATGCTTCGCCATCTCCTTCCGAGCACGTCTCAGTATTTACTGAGTCTGTATAATCGGATCTGGGAGTCGTCGTCAGTCCCTGAGGACTGGCTCGATGCCGTTGTCCTCCCTGTTCGCAAACCGGGGTCTCTGGGTACTTCCCCTAAGGACTTTCGCCCTATTGCTCTCACAAGTTGTGTCTGCAAACTCTTTGAACGTATGGTTAACGTTCGTCTGATGTGGTTCCTGGAACACCATCACCTCCTCTCCCCTTCTCAATTTGGTTTCCGCAAGTGCCGCAGCACGACAGATGTCCTGGTGAACTTGGAGGTCTATATTCGTACTGCTTTTGCTGCGAAGACCTCCGTTGTTGCCGTCCTTTTTGACCTAGAAAAGGCTTACGACACCACTTGGCGTTATCATATCCTATCTCAACTTCATTCTTTTGGCCTTCGTGGTCATCTCCTTCTCTTTCTCCGCAGCTTCCTCTCTCGTCGTTCCTTTCAGGTGCGCCTTGGTACCGCTCTCTCTCCCTCTTTTCAGCAATACGAAGGTGTGCCCCAGGGTAGTGTTCTGAGCACTACTCTTTTTCTTGTTGCCCTCAATGGTCTTCTTTCCTCTCTTCCTTCTGGTGTCTTCTCCGCTCTTTATGTCGATGATCTTACCCTTTGTTGTCAGGGTGATGATTCGCCTCTTCTTCAACGCCGGCTTCAACTTGCAATTGATGCCGTGTCGTCTTGGGCCACTGATCATGGCTTCAAGTTCTCTACTTCTAAGACTTGTGCCATGACTTTTACGCGGAAACGGGTTGTTCTTCGTCCCTCTTTGTCACTTTTTGGTCATCCCCTTGAATACAAAGATTCCGCGAAGCTTTTGGGGTTATTCCTTGACACTCGTTTGTCTTGGTCTCCCCATATCTCTTACCTCCGTGTTGAGTGCTCTAAGGCCCTTACCCTCCTTCGGGTCTTGTCCCATACTTCTTGGGGGGCAGATAGGCGCACTCTCCTTGCTTTACATTCCTCTCTCGTCCTGTCTAAGCTCGATTATGGTTGCCCTGCTTACTCGTCTGCTTCTCCTTCTACTCTTCGCCGTCTTGATGCTTTGCACCATACTGGGTTGCGCCTCAGTTCTGGTGCCTTTCGTTCGACTCCCATCCTTAGCTTATATGTTGACACTGGCTTCCTGTCTCTCCAGGACCGCCGTGATTGCTACTGTCTTCGCTATCTTGCGCGGTCCTTGCAACATCCTTCCTCTCGCCTCTGTCGTGCTTTAACTTTTACCCCTCCTGCGGTTCCTGTTCCTCTTCACCACCTCCCTCTTTCAATCCGGTTATCTCACCTACAGGATTCTCTCTCCGTTCGTATTTCTGATGTTTCTCCTCGTGTTGTTCCTTCTTTGCCCCCGTGGAGGGTCCCTCTTCCGCGGTTTTGTACTTCCTTGACCCGTATCACTAAAGCTTTTACCCCTCCTACGGTTCTAAAACGCCTTTTCCTCGAGCACTTTTCTTCTCACTCCCGCTCCGTTTCTGTCTTCACCGATGGGTCTAAGTCAGCAGACGGTGTTGGCTACTCTGTTGTTTTTCCTGATCGCACTTATATGTGTCGCTTGCCTCCGGAGACTAGCATCTTTACAGCGGAACTTTATGCTATTCTCTATGCTCTTCGTCTCCTGCTTTCTCGTTGTCAGTCTTCCTTTGTGGTTGTTGTTGACTCTCGTAGTGCCCTCATGGCTCTCGGGTCCTTTAATCCGGTTCATCCAGTAGTTGTCGAGATCCAGCATTGGCTGTTTCTCGTTCACAGTAAATTTAAGTCGGTTGAGTTTTGTTGGGTTCCCAGCCATATTGGTGTGTCTTTAAATGAGCGTGCGGATGCTGCCGCTAAGGAAGCTGTCCGCTCTTGTCCCATCTCTCGCAAAGGCATTCCGTATTCCGACTTTTACCCGGTTATCCATTCCTCAGTCCTTACCCGTTGGCAGGCTTCTTGGTTGTCTGTTACTGGTAACAAGCTACGTACTCTTAAATGTTGTGTTTCCTCGTGGCCGTCCTCCTTCCACCGTAACCGGCGGTGGGAAACAGCTCTGGCGAGGTTGCGTATTGGCCATACTCGCTTAACCCATGGTCACTTGATGGAGCGCCGCCCTGCTCCTTATTGTCCTAGTTGCATTGTCCCTCTTACGGTCGTGCATGTCCTTCTTGAATGTCCTGACTTCCAGGACGAGCGTGTGTCTTGCTTTCCGACCGCCCCTCGCGGTCACCTGTCCCTCGATAGAATTCTTTGTGACTCGGATACTTTTGATATCGTTCGCCTTATGCGTTTTTGTTCTCGTATTGGCATCCTTGGTAATATTTAGCGCCCTCTGATTATGCGTATTTGATGGTGCTACATAGCCTTCCCGGTTTGGTGCCTTCTTTTGATAATTACTTACTTACTTTCACAACTTGCCAAGACGAGGACTTCTTAATACTGGTCTCGTCAGTCCTTCTTAATGAGGTCCCGTCAACACTGGCCTCCTTCTTCGTTTCCTCCCGAAGTCGTAGACGTCGTACCTCCTCCCGCAGGGAATCCATCTCTGCTCTCAGAGCTCCAACCAGACTCACCAAATCTTTTACTAATCCTTCCATTATTGCAATAATAATGTTATTAGAATCGGAGCTCCAGCTAACACAACCTCTCACTGTGACTGCACCTGACTGTATCAGGAAGGAGTCGCGTCCACTTAAGGAAAGAAGGAAGGAAGGAAGTGGTACAACTCGTACAACTGGTTAGAAATGTTAAAAAAGAGAGAGGGAAAGCAAAAAGAAACTATGAAGTTCGCATAGCAGGGCAAGCAAAAACAAATCCTAAAGGATTTTTTCAGTTATATCGTACTAAGACTAGGGAAAGGATAGGTCCATTAAAAACTGAGACAGGTGAAATAACAGATAGTGATGAAGAGATGAGTACTATTTTTAATAAATATTTTGTATCTGTATTTACTAAAGAGGAACTTAACAATGTGCCTTCAGCCGAACAAGTCTATGTGGGTGGGGACGTGGACAGGTTGACGAGTTTAGCAGTTACCAGGGAGGATGTTCTTAAACAAATAGTAAAACTCAAACCAAACAAATCCCCAGGGCCAGATGAAGTGTTTGCCAGGGTGCTTAAAGAATGCAAAGAGGAGCTTTGTGACCCACTGTCAACATATTTAATAAATCAATAGAGTCAGTCAGAGTGCCAGAGTTTTGAAAAGTTGCTAATGTGATACCAGTTTTTAAGAAAGGAGATAGATCACTTGCGTCTAACTATCGACCAATTAGCCTAACGTCTATTGTGGGAAATTACTCGAATCTATAATAGCAAATAAGATTCGCCTTCATCTTGAAAAACATAAATTAATAATTGAGTCGCAACATGGTTTTATAAGTGGCCGTTCATGTTTAAGGGGGCATATTACGGGTTTCGTAAAAATTGTTCAATTTGTTTATAAATTTATTTATGAAATGGTTATAGAAAGAGCTGCAACTGGTCCAAGTTTCAGCATCACACCCTAAACAGAAAAGGAGAAAAAAAATACATAACGTATTATGCAACGAATTTTCAACATTTTCAAATAATTTCAGGGAACACATGTGTCAACTAAAATCATTTCTATAACACTCAGATATTAAACTAACACATAATAATAGATTGTATTGATCAGTTTTATCAAAGAAAGTGTTTAGTGCAATAATATAAATTTTCAAAGTTACCCTTCCAGAAATATGCAATATATGATGTTTATAAATTTTTATAAAATCAACAAATGGACTTTGGACTAAAATGTCTCAATAGGTTTGTAGAAGCACAAACTCTACATACAAGGTGTAATTTGCATGTAAATTGATTAATAAATGAAAGCTGAGAAACGCCTTGAAATTGTAAATTACTTTCCAGAGTAAAATAAAGATCCAAGTTCGGCCACCTGTAGCTGAGCTTAACTTCGACAGATTTCGTTCATAATTGGCACCCTTGTAGATAGGCATCCATTGAGCAAGGTGTGCAAGTTTCATGCAAATCCCTTGATAACAAACGAGAAAAAAAAATTGGCCAAAAAAAAAGAAAAAAAAAAAAAAAAAATTACATATAAATATATTGCACATACATATTACAATTATTACAAGAGTTTGTGCTTCTACAGCACATAGTAGACATTTTAGTTGACACATGTGTTTCCTGAGATTATTTGAGAATGTTGAACATTCGTTGCATATGCGTTGTGTATTTTTTTTCTCCTTTTCTGTTTAGGGTGTGATGGTGAAACTTGGACAAGTTGCAGCCCTTTCTGTAACCATTTCATAAAAAAATTTATAGGCAAATTGAACAACTTTTAATTTAGTGTGATAAGCCCCCTTAACAAATTTGTTATCTTTTTATTCTAGCCCCCTTAACAAATTTGTTATCTTTTTATTCTAGAATTGTTGAGGCAGGTGATAGTGGTAAGGATTGCGATGTTGTGTACCTTGACTTTAGCAAAGCTTTTGATACAGTGTCACATGAAAGACTGATTAAAAAGATAGTCTTATGGTATTGGGGGTGCTATATTAAGCTAAATTTCTGATTTCTGGCATGGCTATACCAAAGGGAACAGAGAGTTAGTATAAATGGAGTCAAGTCAGAGTGGGAAAATGTTGTAAGTGGGGTGCCTCAGGGCTCTGTCCTGGGACCTCTGTTGTTTATTATATATATAAATGATTTAGATTCAGGTTTGAGTAGCAACATTTGCAAATTTGCCGATGATACGAAAATCGGACAGGAAATTAATTCGGAGGAGGACTCACTATCACTTCAAGTTGATCTAGATAGGGTTTTGAAATGGTCGAAGGATTGGCAGATGCAGTTTAATGCTGATAAATGTAAAGTTCTGAGGTTAGGTAATGATGATAGGGTTACAAGATACGAGCTAGATGTTGAGATTGCGAAAGGGATCTGGGAGTTATGATTAGTAAAAATTTAAAACAGAGGGATCAATGCATGAATGTTCGTTCTAAGGCAAATCGGACGCTTGGATTTATAAATCGCAGCGTTAGTAAGAAGACACCTGGTGTGGTTCTCAAGCCATATCTTGCTCTAGTTAGGCCCCATTTAGATTATGCAGTTCAGTTTTGGTCGCCATATTATAGAATGGATATAAATTCACTTGAACGTGTCCAGCGTAGGATGACTAAGTTAATTCCCCAAATTAGAAATCTTTCATATGAAGAAAGATTAACAGAGCTTAAGTTGCATTCACTGGAAAGGCGAAGAGTTAGGGGTGACATGATAGATGTTTACAAGTGGATGAATGGACATAACAGGGGGGATATTAATAGGGTATTAAAAATATCAACACAAGACAGAACACGAAACAATGGGTCTTTAAATCTCGGGGGTCGAGGTGATGAAGCTTCAGGTATACGCTCGTGACCACTAATCCTTCAACAACTTGCATCCCGGAGTTGACCTCCTGCAAGTACATGTCTGGACACATGGAAATGAATCTAATCATTTCTAGACGCAGATATGGGTTGGGACACATTTTTTGATCAGTGAACATCCTGAGAACCCATTGTTTCAAGAGGTTAGAAGCTAATAATCCTAGATCCTTGCTGTTTTCCATCCGCCAGTGAGTGACAAGCTCGATCATTGTCCAGAGGACGCTCTCCCATCTTCCCGTCATCTTGACCGACTTCCTTCCCATACATGAGGACAGTGTCAGCGCCCAAAATATTCCAAGGCGAGCCTTGTTGGCAAAAGTATTTGTTTGGTCTGCATTAATATCAAGTTCGTGCACGTTTTTTTCCATCGTTTCAAAAAGATGATCGACGGAGATCTTGATGGGGTCGATCTTCGACACGGCTATGAGGAATGACTGAAGTCTAGGGATGGTAACGTCGTTGGCGCTCATTGTAAAGCCAAGGTAAATTTTTCACAAGAATAAAGTAAAGATACCTTTATGGTCAGGTCTGACGTATAATCCCCAATTATTTTAGGACGTCTTATATATAATTCGGAGTGTGGGAACTGAGGTGCGATTAAATGAGTGTGGTGTAGAAGGCTTCATAAACATAAGAACATTAGAACATAAGAATAAATGTAACTACAGAAGGCCTTTTGCCCATACGAGGCAGCTCCTATTTATAACTACTCAATCCCACTCATATACATGTCCAACAAGAGATAAGGAGAGCAAAAAAATTATGAAGTTCGTTTAGCAGGCTAAGCTAAATGCATTTGCTAAGCAAATGCAAATCCTAAAGGATTTTTTTCAGTTATATTGAACAAAGATTAGGGGAAAGGATAGGTCCATTAAAATACGACAGGTCAGATAACGGATAATGACGAAGAGATGAGTAGTATTTTTAATAAATATTTTGTTTCTGTATTTACTAAAGAAGAACAAATTAACAAGAGCCGTGATGAGGATTCGAACCTGCGTCCGAGAGCATCCCAGACGCTGCCTTAAGTTAATTTTAATAACGTCCGCTGCATCCCAGATTTTCGAAAAGCTGATTTATATAGCCTAAGAATTTTTGGGGGGCAAATAGATTGGAAAGTCTTGGGCATGGGGGGTGTGCCAGGCTTGAAGCAAGACGTGAACCCAGCGATAGGTGACGTATAAGGGGATTTCGATGTGGGTTCAATATATAACTTATTTAGGAATATTCTAAGCAAAGCACAGGAACGTATAATCTCCTTGCCATACAAATTGAATAGAACATAAGAACAAACGTAACTGCAGAAGGCCTATTGGCCTATATGAGGCAGCTCCTATCAATAACCACCCAATCCCACTCATATACATGTCCAACCCGCGCTTGAAACAGTCGAGGGACCCCATCTCAAAAAAAAAAAAAAAAAAAAAAAAAAAAAAAAAAAAAAAAAAGCTAATAATATTATAATAGGAGTAATATATAGGCCACCAAATTTAGACAGAATGGAAGCAAAGCATCTATGGGATGAAATATCTAGAGCATCTAGATCTAACAGTATTTATGTCATGGGTGACTTTAATTTTAGCGGAATAAACTGGTTGAACAAAACAGGGAATAGTGAAGCAGAAGATTTTCTAGAATTAATTGACGATTGCTTTCTTACGCAACACATTAAGGAACCAACACGGGAAAATAATATTTTAGATTTAGTGTTAACAAACAGGGAAACGCAAATTAATGACATCGAAATAGGGAGTGAGCTAGGGAGCAGTGATCACAAAGAAATCAGATTTAGCATAGAATGGAATAGACCAGTAGGAGAAAATTCTGTTAAAGTGCCAGATTTTCGAAAAGCTGATTTTAATAGCCTAAGAAATTTTTTGGGTTAAATTGATAAGAAAGTCTTGGGTATGGGGTGTGGGCCGGTCTTGGAGCGAGACATGAACCCAGCGATAGGTGACTTAAATGGGGATTTCGATGTGGATTCAATATATAACTTATTTAAGAATATTCTAAACAAAGCACAGGAACGTAGTATACCATACAAATTGAATAGATCGAATACTAATGACCCAAAGTGGATAACAAAAAATTTGAAGAACCTTATAGGTAAAAAGAGAGCTTGGTACAAAAGGATTAAAAATGGGGAGGTCACTTTAGAACAGGAATTCGTACAACTGGTTAGAAATGTTAAAAAAGAGATAAGGAAAGCAAAAAGAAACTATGAAGTTCGCATAGCAGGGCAAGCAAAGACAAATCCTAAAGGGTTTTTTCAGTTATATCGTACTAAGACTAGGGAAAGGATAGGTCCATTAAAAACTGAGACAGGTCAAATAACAGATAGTGATGAAGAGATGAGTAGTATTTTTAATAAATATTTTGTATCTGTATTTACTAAAGAGGAACTTAACAATATGCCTTCAGCCGAACAAGTCTATGTGGGTGGGGACGAGGACAGGTTGACGAGTTTAGCAGTTACCAGGGAGGATGTTCTTAAACAAATAGTAAAACTCAAACCAAACAAATCCCCAGGGCCGGATGAAGTGTTTGCCAGGGTGCTTAAAGAATGCAAAGAGGAGCTTTGTGACCCACTGTCAACCATATTTAATAAATCAATAGAGTCAGGCAGAGTGCCAGAGTTTTGGAAAGTTGCTAATGTGATACCAGTTTTTAAGAAAGGAGATAGATCACTTGCGTCTAACTATCGACCAATTAGCCTAACGTCTATTGTGGGAAAGTTACTCGAATCTATAATAGCAAATAAAATTCGTCTTCATCTTGAAAAACATAAATTAATAATTGAGTCGCAACATGGTTTTATAAATGGCCGTTCATGTTTAACAAATTTGTTATCTGTTTATTCTAGCATTGTTGAGGCAGTTGATAGTGGTAAGGATTGCGATGTTGTATACCTTGACTTTAGCAAAGCTTTTGATACAGTGCCACATGAAAGACTGATTAAAAAAATAGAGTCTCATGGTATTGGGGGTGCTATATTAAGCTGGATTAGGGCATGGCTATACCAAAGGAAACAGAGAGTTAGTATAAATGGAATCAAGTCAGAGTGGGAAAATGTTGTAAGTGGAGTGCCTCAAGGCTCTGTCCTGGGACCTCTGTTGTTTATAATATATATAAATGATTTAGATTCAGGTTTGAGTAGCAACATTTGCAAATTTGCCGATGATACGAAAATCGGTAGGGAAATTAATTCGGAGGAGGACTCACTATCACTTCAAGTTGATCTAGATAGGGTTTTGAAATGGTCAAAGGATTGGCAGATGCAGTTTAATGCTGATAAATGTAAAGTTCTGAGGTTAGGTAATGATGATAGAGTTACAAGATACGAGCTAGATGGTGTTGTGATTGCGAAGTCGGATTGCGAAAGGGATCTGGGAGTTATGATTAGTAAGAATTTAAAACAAAAGGATCAATGCATAAATGTTCGTAATAAGGCAAATCGGACACTTGGATTTATTAATCGCAGCGTTAGTAACAGGACACCTGGTGTGGTTCTCAAGCTATATCTTGCTCTAGTTAGGCCCCATTTAGATTATGCAGTTCAGTTTTGGTCGCCATATTATAGAATGGATATAAATTCACTTGAACGTGTCCAGCGTAGGATGACTAAGTTAATTCCCCAAATTAGAAATCTTTCATATGAAGAAAGATTAACAAAGCTTAAGTTGCATTCACTGGAAAGGCGAAGAGTTAGGGGTGACATGAAAGAGGTTTACAAGTGGATGAATGGACATAACCGGGGGGATATTAATAGGGTATTAAAAGTATCAACACAGGACAGAACACGAAACAATGGATATAAATTGGATAAGTTTAGATTTAGGAAAGACTTGGGTAAATACTGGTTCAGTAACAGGGTTGTTGATTTGTGGAACCAATTGCCGCGTAACATTGTGGAGGTGGGGTCCCTCGATTGTTTCAAGCACGGGTTGGACAAGTATATGAGTGGGATTGGGTAGTTATAGAATAGGAGCTGCCTCGTATGGGCCAATAGGCCTTCTGCAGTTACCTTTGTTCTTATGTTCTTATGTTATGTTCATCTCCACAAACGTTACGCGGCAATTAAGAACATAAGAACAAAGGTAACTGCAGAAGGCCTATTGGCCCATACGAGGCAGCTCCTATCTATAACCACCCAATCCCACTCATATACTTGTCCAACCCGCGCTTGAAACAATCGAGGTACCCTACATCCACCACGTTACGCGGCAATTGGGTCCACAAATCAACAACCCTGTTACTGAACCAGTATTTACCCAAGTCTGTCCTAAATCTAAACTTATCCAATTTTTATCTTTTTATGCCAGAAATAGGTGAAACAGACTAAGGGTTTGCTATCCGGGAGCTGGAATTGGTGATATTGTTGAAAACATGAATGATATTATGACGGGAAATGGGAACAAACCCATTATTTGTATTAGTGCAGGGGGTAATGATGTTATGCGAGTTAGGAGTGAGGAACAAATACAGAGATTTAGGACAGCCATTGAATTAGTTAGGAGCAAGGGAGGAATCCCGAATGGCTATTCCAAAGGAAACAGAGAGATAGTATAAATGGGGTTAAGTCAGTGTGGGATAATGTTGTTAGTGGAGTACTTCAGGGCTTTGTCCTGGGACCTCTGTTGTTTATAATATATATAAATGATTTAGATTCAGGTTTGAGTAGCAACATTTGCAAATTTGCCGATGATACGAAAATCGGTAGGGAAATTAATTCGGAGGAGGACTCACTATCACTTAAGAACATAAGAACATAAGAACAAAGGTAACTGCAGAAGGCCTATTGGCCCATACGAGGCAGCTCCTATTCTATAACCACCCAATCCCACTCATATACTTGTCCAACCCGTGCTTGAAACAATCGAGGGACCCCACCTCCACAATGTTACGCGGCAATTGGTTCCACAAATCAACAACCCTGTTACTGAACCAGTATTTACCCAAGTCTTTCCTAAATCTAAACTTATCCAATTTATATCCATTGTTTCGTGTTCTGTCCTGTGTTGATACTTTTAATACCCTATTAATATCCCCCCGGTTATGTCCATTCATCCACTTGTAAACCTCTATCATGTCACCCCTAACTCTTCGCCTTTCCAGTGAATGCAACTTAAGCTTTGTTAATCTTTCTTCATATGAAAGATTTCTAATTTGGGGAATTAACTTAGTCATCCTACGCTGGACACGTTCAAGTGAATTTATATCCATTCTATAATATGGCGACCAAAACTGAACTGCATAATCTAAATGGGGCCTAACTAGAGCAAGATATAGCTTGAGAACCACACCAGGTGTCTTGTTACTAACGCTGCGATTAATAAATCCCAGTGTCCGATTTGCCTTATTACGAACATTTATGCATTGATCCTTTTGTTTTAAATTCTTACTAATCATAACTCCCAGATCCCTTTCGCAATCCGACTTCGCAATCACAACACCATCTAGCTCGTATCTTGTAACTCTATCATCATTACCTAACCTCAGAACTTTACATTTATCAGCATTAAACTGCATCTGCCAATCCTTTGACCATTTCAAAACCCTATCTAGATCAACTTGAAGTGATAGTGAGTCCTCCTCCGAATTAATTTCCCTACCGATTTTCGTATCATCGGCAAATTTGCAAATATTGCTACTCAAACCTGAATCTAAATCATTTATATATATTATAAACAACAGAGGTCCCAGGACAGAGCCTTGAGGCACTCCACTTACAACATTTTCCCACTCTGACTTGATTCCATTTATACTAACTCTCTGTTTCCTTTGGTATAGCCATGCCCTAATCCAGCTTAATATAGCATCCAGCTTAATATAGCATCCAGCTTAATATAGCAATTGATCTAGATCTAGTTGATCTAGATAGGGTTTTGAAATGGTCAAATGATTGGCAAATGCAGTTTAATGCTGATAAATGTAAAGTTCTGAGGCTAGGTAATGATGATAGAGTTACAAGATACGAGCTAGATGGTGTTGAGATTGCGAAGTCGGATTGCGAAAGGGATCTGGGAGTTATGATTAGTAAGAATTTAAAACAAAAGGATCAATGCATGAATGTTCGTAATAAGGCGAATAGGACACTGGGATTTATTAATCGAAGCGTTAGTAACAAGACACCTGGTGTGGTTCTTAAGCTATATCTTGCTCTGGTTAGGCCCCATTTAGATTATGCAGTTCAGTTTTGGTCGCCGTATTATAGAATGGAGATAAATTCACTTGAATGTGTCCAACGTAGGATGACTAAGTTAATTCCCCAAATTAGAAATCTTTCATATGAAGAAAGATTAACAAAGCTTAAGTTGCATTCACTGGAAAGGCGAAGAGTTAGGGGTGACATGATAGAGGTTTACAAGTGGATGAATGGACATAACAGGGGGGATATTATTAGGGGTATTAAAAATATCAACATAAGACAGAACTCGAAACAATGGGTATAAATTGGATAAGTTTAGATTTAGGAAAGACTTGGGTAAATACTGGTTCAGTAACAGGGTTGTTGATTTGTGGAACCAATTGTCGCGTAAAGTGGTGTCCCTCGATTGTTTCAAGCACGGGTTGGACAAGTATGTGAGTGGGATTGGGTGGTTATAGAATAGGAGCTGCCTCGTATGGGCCAATAGGCCTTCTGCAGTTACCTTTGTTCTTATGAGCCTGCAGTTCACTCGGAACGGAAACCAGCGAGGAGCGGCGGAGCGCAGGCCCCTCAGGCTGCTCAGAAAGTTAAGGAGGTACTGAAGCGAATTTTGGTTGTGGGTGATTCCCAGGTGAGGTATTTAGACAGAACGTTTTGTGCCAGAGATAGGAGGAACAGATTAAGGGTTTGCTATCAGGGAGCTGGAATTGGTGATATTGTTGGAAACATGAATGATATTATGACGAGAAATGGGAACAAACCCTTTATTTGTATTAGTGCAGGGGGTAATGATGTTGGGCGAGTTAGGAGTGAGGAACTAATACAGAGATTCAGGACAGCCATTGAATTAGTTAGGAGCAAGGGAAGAATCCCGATCATATGTGGCATTCTTTCAAGAAAGGGAGTGGGAAATGAATGGATGTCGAGGGCACTTGGTGTCAATTGCCGGCTGGAAATGATATTGCAGATATTGCAAATCAAATGCAATATCTTTCATAGACAACTGGGAACACTTCTATGGAAGAAATGAAATGTATGCTCGTGATGGGGTGCATCTATCGAGGGCTGGGGTTGTTGCTGTTGCGAACTCGTTTGAACCAGTGGTTAGAGGTGTTTGTTTGGGTTTAAACTGTTAGTAGATAGTGGTATGGGAATTGATTTGGATGAAGGAGGTAATAAAAGTATGTGTTCGTGGGAGAAAAGAATTGGCAAAATGATCAGGGAAAGAAAAGGGCCTCAAAATAACAATTCACTTAGGGTATATTACACTAACAGTAGAAGTCTTAGAAATAAAATTAACGATTTAAATGCTCTTGTCTGCACAGAAAAAATAGATATTATTGCACTTACCGAAACGTGGATGAATGTAGAAAATAGAGAACTATTAGCTGAATATCAAATAGATGGATTTAAACTATTTCACACAGATAGATATATTAAACGAGGAGGGGGAGTAGCCATATATGTTAGGGACAATTTGAAATGTAGTCTCAAAGATGGAATCAAAACTGAGCCACACACAGAAACTATTTGGATAAAATTAAACGAAAAAGCAAATAATATTGTAATAGGCGTTGTATATAGGCCACCAAATTTAGATATAATGGAAGCAAAGCATCTATTGGATGAAATATCTAGAGCATCTAGATCTAACAGTATTTATGTCATGGGTGACTTTAATTTTAGTGGAATAAACTGGGTGAACAAAACAGGGAATAGTGAAGCAGAAGATTTTCTAGAATTAATTGACGATTGCTTTCTTACGCAACACATTAAGGAACCAACGCGGGAAAATAATATTTTAGATTTAGTGTTAACTAACAGGGAAACACAAATTAATGACATCGAAATAGGGAGTGAGCTAGGGAACAGTGATCACAAAGTAATCAGATTTAGCATAGAATGGTATAGACCTGTAGGAGAAAATTCTGTTAAAGTGCCAGATTTTCGAAAAGCTGATTTTAATAGCCTAAGAAATTTTTTGGGTCAAATAGATTGGAAAGTCTTGGGTATGGGGTGTGGGCCGGTCTTGGAGCGAGACATGAACCCAGTGATAGGTGACGTAAAAGGGGATTTCGATGTGGATTTAATATATAACTTATTTAAGAATATTCTAAACAAAGCACAGGAACGTAGTATACCATACAAATTGAATAGATCAAATACTAATGACCCAAAGTGGATAACAAATAATTTAAAGAACCTTATAGGTAAAAAGAGAGCTTGGTACAAAAGGATTAAGAATGGGGAAGTCAGTTTAGAACAAGAATTCATACAACTGGTTAGAAATGTTAAAAAAGAGATTAGGAAAGCAAAAAGAATCTATGAAGTTCGCATAGCAGAGCAAGCAAAGTCAAATCCTAAAGGGTTTTTTCAGTTATATCGAACTAAGACTAGGGAAAGGATAGGTCCATTAAAATCTGAGACAGGTCAAATAACGGATAATGACAAGGAGATGAGTAGTATTTTTAACAAATATTTTATATCTGTATTTACTAAAGAAGAACTTAACAATATGCCTTCAGCTGAACAAGTCTATGTGGGTGGGGATGAGGACAGGTTAACTAGTTTAGCAGTTACCCGGGAGGATGTAATTAAACAATTAGAAAAACTAAAACCAAACAAATCCCCAGGGCCGGATGAAGTGTTTGCCAGGGTGCTTAAAGAATGCAAAGAAGAGCTTTCCGAGCCACTGTCTGCCATATTTAATAAATCGATAGAGTCAGGCAGAGTGCCAGAGTCATGGAAGGTAGCTAATGTGGTACCAATTTTTAAGAAAGGAGATAGATCACTTGCGTCAAACTATCGGCCAATTAGCCTAACGTCTATTGTGGGAAAGTTACTTGAATCAATAATTGCAAATACAATTCGTCTCCATCTTGAAAAACATAAATTAATAAATGAGTCGCAACATGGTTTTACAAATGGCCGTTCATGTTTAACAAATTTGCTAACTTTTTATTCCAGCATAGTTGAGGCAGTTGATAGTGGTAAGGATTGTGATGTTGTGTACCTTGACTTTAGCAAAGCTTTTGATACAGTGCCACATGAAAGACTAATTAAAAAAAAAAAGCTCATGGTATTGGGGGTGCTATATTAACTTGGATTAGGGTATGGCTATTCCAAAGGACACAGATTTAGTATAAATGGGGTTAAGTCAGGGTGGGAAAATGTTGTAAGTGGAGTGCCTCAGGTCTCAGTACTGGGACCTCTGTGGTTTATAATATATATCAATGATTTAGATTCAGGTTTGAGTAGCAACATTTGCAAATTTGCCGATGATACGAAAATCGGTAGGGAAATTAATTCGGAGGAGGACTCACTATCACTTCAAGTTGATCTAGATAGGGTTTTGAAATGGTCAAAGGATTGGCAGATGTCTTTTTCCTTATTTATTTCTCTCCCGATTTTTGTATTATCGGCAAATTTGCAAATTTTGCTGCTCAAACCTGAGTCAAAATCATTTATATATATATTATATTATGAATAACAAATGCCAGGACAGAGTCTTGAGGCACCCCACTTACAACATTTTCCCACTCTGACTTAACCCCATTTACACTAACTCTGTGTTTCCTTTGGTATAGCCATGCCCTAATCTAACTTAATATAGTACTCCCAATACCATGAGCCTCTAACTTTTTAATCAGTCTTTCCATGAGGCGCTGAGTCAAATGTACTCAATATCACATACCTTACCACTATAAACTGCCTCAATTATGCTGGAATAAAATGATAGCAAATTTATTAAACATGAACGGCCGTTTGTAAAACCATGAACGGCAATTTGTAAAACCATGACCAATGGTCATGGGCTGGATTGATTGGCGACACCACAGACCCCCATCCTCAATATCAGCTATTGATACAAATAATGGCTCCAGAGAGCCTCACCATAACCCGTGCTACTGTTCCAAGTAGCTGAATCTAAAACACCAACAACAGGAGCCACGTATGGGCCAATAGGCCTTTTGTAGTGTCCCCGATTCTTATGTTATGATTATGCTTTTTATGAGCTTATGCCTTTGAATTATGATTTTTATGGTCCCCCTTTTCAGACTTCACACGGTTGTCAGTTCTGGATCAAATCCTATTTCAATAGGGGCACTTATGATTGAATGACTCGCCATGCAATCACAATTCATCATGCGAAGTTGCACGAGACAAGTTGCAAATTTCTTGCCTTTAACATCAAATAGAAGACATTTTTTTCATATGGATAAAATCTATCCACATCAATGAACCGTATTTAGCTAGTTTTGTTCACATACTTGCAAAGTTATTGGTTTCAAAAATAAGATAATACAACGTTTTTATTATTTTTAATATATTTTCTTAATTCCTTAATCCAGTTAATGTCTATAACATTAACGAATCTCATTTTGTTTTTGGTTTTAATCACACAACTGAACATATATTTAGCCTTTATTACGCATAATGAAAACAGTAACACAGTAAAAATTTACTTAAAACATATAGAGCATCAATTATTAGACACAGTAATAATTATGTGGAATAATTATTATTCCAATTTAGAATAACCAAATTGCAAAAGCAGTTTCTGTAGTTCACAATCGCTCTTGTCGACGCCAATGCTGTCCATATAGTCCATGCTATCGTCATGAACTCTGTTGATGCCACTGTTCTCTGTCTTCATCTCAAACCTGTTACTGTTCTCTGTCTTCATCTCAAACCTGTTACTGTTCTCACCTTCTACGTCACTATAGAAACTGTTATCTTCAATGGAGGCGTTTCTCCATGTAACAATCTCAGCCTGTAGTTCGGGCAGGCGACTGTAGGAACCGTGGTCCAGAGGGCAACGCGTGAAGGGATCAGTGGGGGACGTCAGCAGCAGGTGGACCAGCGTCGACGCGTTCACCACCATCTTGGACGAATGCAAGAGCACCGGCGCCTCCATGACAGCCTGCGTCAGGCTGTCGAGGAATTTCTCCGGACAGTCTTCAGTCGACTCATCATTCCACATTTTCTCATATGTTGGGAAGTAATGGAAACTGAATCCAGACTTTTCTACCTCCTTGTTAAGCGAAGACAGGTGCTGAGCGTGATTAAGGCGCAGCACTCGACAAATAGATGTTGATTTCTCTGTATTTGATAATAATTTGTAAAGGTGGTCCAGAAGAGGCAAAACTCCAAAGAGTCTGCAACCAACTTCGTCTTGTAACGAGGAGCTGATTGCAACTAAACAGGATGTTACAGTTACAAGGGAAGCTGCAGCAACCTCAGCCATCCCAGGAACTTCAGAAACAATCATTGTGTGTGGTGTAACCATCATCTGCTCAAATATAAAACAAATGTCAATGAACGACAATATAGTATGAAAAGTATCTAAATTACCTGAAAGATAGTACACACGTATTGCTTCTGCGAGTTGTCCCAGCAGTTGCAATATATGGCTGAAAAAGGCTGCTTCTGGTCCAACCCTGAGACTCGCCAACTGGTGCACGGCTTCGGCAGCAACACAATGTAGGTGACCGTATTTATTAAGGCTCCGCAACACCTCGATGAAGTGGTAGGCAAGGTTCGTCTTTAAATCTCGGGGGTCGAGGTGATGAAGCTTCAGGTATACGCTCGTGACCACTAATCCTTCAACAACTTGCATCCCGGAGTTGACCTCCTGCAGGTACATGTCTGGACACATGGAAATGAATCTAATCATTTCTAGACGCAAATATGGGTTGGGACACATTTTTTGATCAGTGAACATCCTGAGAACCCATTGTTTCAAGAGGTTAGAAGCTAATAATCCTAGATCCTTGCTGTTTTCCATCCGCCAGTGAGTGACAAGCTCGATCATTGTCCAGAGGACGCTCTCCCATCTTCCCGTCATCCTGACCGACTTCCTTCCCATACATGAGGAAGGAAGTCAGCGCCCAAAATATTCCAAGGCGAGCCTTGTTGGCAAAAGTATTTGTTTGGTCTGCATTAATATCAAGTTCGTGCACGTTTTTTTCCATCGTTTCAAAAAGATGATCGACGGAGATCTTGATGGGGTCGATCTTCGACACGGCTATGAGGAATGACTGAAGTCTAGGGATGGTAACGTCGTTGGCGCTCATTGTAAAGCCAAGGTAAATTTTTCACAAGAATAAAGTAAAGATACCTTTATGGTCAGGTCTGACGTATAATGCCCAATGATTTTAGGACGTCTTATATATAATTCGGAGTGTGGGAACTGAGGTGCGATTAAATGAGTGTGGTGTAGAAGGCTTCATAAACATAAGAATAAATATAACTACAGAAGACCTTTTGCCCATACGAGGCAGCTCCTATTTATAACCACCCAATCCCACTCATATATATATATATATATATATATATATATATATATATATATATATATATATATATATATATATATATATATATATATATATATATATATATATATGAGAACATAAAAAATAAAAATAACTGCAGAGGGCCTATAGGCCCATACGAGGCAGCTTCTATTTATAACTACTCAATCCCACTCATATACATGTCCAACAAGAGATAAGGAGAGCAAAAAAATTATGAAGTTCGTTTAGCAGGCTAAGCTAAATGCATTTGTTAAGCAAATGCAAATCCTAAAGGATTTTTTCAGTTATATTGAACAAAGATTAGGGGAAAGGATAGGTCCATTAAAAAACGAGACAGGTCAGATAACGGATAATGACGAAGAGATGAGTAGTATTTTTAATAAATATTTTGTTTCTGTATTTACTAAAGAAGAACAAATTAACAAGAGCCGTGATGAGGATTCGAATCTGCGTCCGAGAGCATCCCAGACGCTGCCTTAAGTTAATTTTAATAACGTCCCCTGCATCCCAGATTTTCGAAAAGCTGATTTATATAGCCTAAGAATTTTTGGGGGGCAAATAGATTGGAAAGTCTTGGGCATGGAGGGTGTGCCAGGCTTGAAGCAAGACGTGAACCCAGCGATAGGTGACGTATAAGGGGATTTCGATGTGGGTTCAATATATAACTTATTTAGGAATATTCTAAGCAAAGCACAGGAACGTATAATCTCCTTGCCATACAAATTGAATAGAACATAAGAACAAACGTAACTGCAGAAGGCCTATTGGCCTATATGAGGCAGCTCCTATCTATAACCACCCAATCCCACTCATATACATGTCCAACCCGCGCTTGAAACAGTCGAGGGGCCCCATCTCCACAAACGTTACGCGGCAATTAAGAACATAAGAAGAAAGGTTACTGCAGAAGGCCATACGAGGCAGCTCCTATCTATAACCACCCAATCCCACTCATATACTTGTCCAACCCGCGCTTGAAACAATCGAGGTACCCCACATCCACCACGTTACGCGGCAATTGGGTCCACAAATCAACAACCCTGTTACTGAACCAGTATTTACCCAAGTCTGTCCTAAATCTAAACTTATCCAATTTTGAACGTTTTATGCCAGAAATAGGGGGAACAGATTAAGGGTTTGCTATCCGGGAGCTGGAATTGGTGATATTGTTGAAAACATGAATGATATTATGACGGGAAATGGGAACAAACCCATTATTTGTATTAGTGCAGGGGGTAATGATGTTATGCGAGTTAGGAGTGAGGAACTAATACAGAGATTTAGGACAGCCATTGAATTAGTTAGGAGCAAGGGAGGAATCCCGAATGGATATTCCAAAGGAAACAGAGAGATAGTATAAATGGGGTTAAGTCAGTGTGGGATAATGTTGTCAGTGGAGTACCTCAGGGCTCTGTCCTGGGACCTCTGTTGTTTATAATATATATAAATGATTTAGATTCAGGTTTGAGTAGCAACATTTGCAAATTTGCCGATGATACGAAAATCGGTAGGGAAATTAATTCGGAGGAGGACTCACTATCACTTCAAGTTGATCTAGATAGGGTTTTGAAATGGTCAAATGATTGGCAAATGCAGTTTAATGCTGATAAATGTAAAGTTCTGAGGCTAGGTAATGGCGATAGAGTTACAAGATACGAGCTAGATGGTGTTGAGATTGCGAAGTCGGATTGCGAAAGGGATCTGGGAGTTATGATTAGTAAGAATTTAAAACAAAAGGATCAATGCATGAATGTTCGTAATAAGGCGAATAGGACACTGGGATTTATTAATCGAAGCGTTAGTAACAAGACACCTGGTGTGGTTCTTAAGCTATATCTTGCTCTGGTTAGGCCTCATTTAGATTATGCAGTTCAGTTTTGGTCGCCGTATTATAGAATGGAGATAAATTCACTTGAATGTGTCCAACGTAGGATGACTAAGTTAATTCCCCAAATTAGAAATCTTTCATATGAAGAAAGATTAACAAAGCTTTCACTGGAAAGGCGAAGAGTTAGGGGTGACATGATAGAGGTTTACAAGTGGATGAATGGACATAACAGGGGGGATATTAATAGGGGTATTAAAAGTATCAACATAAGATAGAACTCGAAACAATGGGTATAAATTGGATAAGTTTAGATTTAGGAAAGACTTGGGTAAATACTGGTTCAGTAACAGGGTTGTTGATTTGTGGAACCAATTGTCGCGTAAAGTGGTGGAGGTGGTGTCCCTCGATTGTTTCAAGCACGGGTTGGACAAGTATGTGAGTGGGATTGGGTGGTTATAGAATAGGAGCTGCCTCGTATGGGCCAATAGGCCTTCTGCAGTTACCTTTGTTCTTATGAGCCTGCAGTTCACTCGGAACGGAAACCAGCGAGGAGCGGCGGAGCGCAGGCCCCTCAGGCTGCTCAGAAAGTTAAGGAGGTACCGAAGCGAATTTTGGTTGTGGGAGATTCCCAGGTGAGGTATTTAGACAGAACGTTTTGTGCCAGAGATAGGAGGAACAGATTAAGGGTTTGCTATCAGGGAGCTGGAATTGGTGATATTGTTGGAAACATGAATGATATTATGACGAGAAATGGGAACAAACCCATTATTTGTATTAGTGCAGGGGGTAATGATGTTGGGCGAGTTAGGAGTGAGGAACTAATACAGAGATTCAGGACAGCCATTGAATTAGTTAGGAGCAAGGGAAGAATCCCGATCATATGTGGCATTCTTCCAAGAAAGGGAGTGGGAAATGAATGGATGTCGAGGGCACTTGGTGTCAATTGCCGGCTGGAAAGATATTGCAAATCAAATGCAATATCTTTCATAGACAACTGGGAACACTTCTATGGAAGAAATGAAATGTATGCTCGTGATGGGGTGCATCTATCGAGGGCTGGGGTTGTTGCTGTTGCGAACTCGTTTGAACCAGTGGTTAGAGGTGTTTGTTTGGGTTTAAACTGTTAGTAGATAGTGGTATGGGAATTGATTTGGATGAAGGAGGTAATAAAAGTATGTGTTCGTGGGAGAAAAGAATTGGCAAAATGATCAGGGAAAGAAAAGAGCCTCAAAATAACAATTCACTTAGGGTATATTACACTAACAGTAGAAGTCTTAGAAATAAAATTAACGATTTAAATGCTCTTGTCTGCACAGAAAAAATAGATATTATTGCACTTACCGAAACGTGGATGAATGTAGAAAATAGAGAACTATTAGCTGAATATCAAATAGATGGATTTAAACTATTTCACACAGATAGATATATTAAACGAGGAGGGGGAGTAGCCATATATGTTAGGGACAATTTGAAATGTAGTCTCAAAGATGGAATCAAAACTGAGCCACACACAGAAACTATTTGGATAAAATTAAACGAAAAAGCAAATAATATTATAATAGGCGTTATATATAGGCCACCAAATTTAGACATAATGGAAGCAAAGCATCTATTGGATGAAATATCTAGAGCATCTAGATCTAACAGTATTTATGTCATGGGTGACTTTAATTTTAGTGGAATAAACTGGGTGAACAAAACAGGGAATAGTGAAGCAGAAGATTTTCTAGAATTAATTGACGATTGCTTTCTTACGCAACACATTAAGGAACCAACGCGGGAAAATAATATTTTAGATTTAGTGTTAACTAACAGGGAAACACAAATTAATGACATCGAAATAGGGAGTGAGCTAGGGAACAGTGATCACAAAGTAATCAGATTTAGCATAGAATGGTATAGACCTGTAGGAGAAAATTCTGTTAAAGTGCCAGATTTTCGAAAAGCTGATTTTAATAGCCTAAGAAATTTTTTGGGTCAAATAGATTGGAAAGTCTTGGGTATGGGGTGTGGGCCGGTCTTGGAGCGAGACATGAACCCAGTGATAGGTGACGTAAAAGGGGATTTCGATGTGGATTTAATATATAACTTATTTAAGAATATTCTAAACAAAGCACAGGAACGTAGTATACCATACAAATTAAATAGATCAAATACTAATGACCCAAAGTGGATAACAAATAATTTAAAGAACCTTATAGGTAAAAAGAGAGCTTGGTACAAAAGGATTAAGAATGGGGAAGTCAGTTTAGAACAGGAATTCATACAACTGGTTAGAAATGTTAAAAAAGAGATTAGGAAAGCAAAAAGAATCTATGAAGTTCGCATAGCAGAGCAAGCAAAGTCAAATCCTAAAGGGTTTTTTCAGTTATATCGAACTAAGACTAGGGAAAGGATAGGTCCATTAAAATCTGAGACAGGTCAAATAACGGATAATGACAAGGAGATGAGTAGTATTTTTAACAAATATTTTATATCTGTATTTACTAAAGAAGAACTTAACAATATGCCTTCAGCTGAACAAGTCTATGTGGGTAGGGATGAGGACAGGTTAACTAGTTTAGCAGTTACCCGGGAGGATGTAATTAAACAATTAGAAAAACTAAAACCAAACAAATCCCCAGGGCCGGATGAAGTGTTTGCCAAGGTGCTTAAAGAATGCAAAGAAGAGCTTTCCGAGCCACTGTCTGCCATATTTAATAAATCGATAGAGTCAGGCAGAGTGCCAGAGTCATGGAAGGTAGCTAATGTGGTACCAATTTTTAAGAAAGGAGATAGATCACTTGCGTCAAACTATCGGCCAATTAGCCTAACGTCTATTGTGGGAAAGTTACTTGAATCAATAATTGCAAATACAATTCGTCTCCATCTTGAAAAACATAAATTAATAAATGAGTCGCAACATGGTTTTACAAATGGCCGTTCATGTTTAACAAATTTGCTAACTTTTTATTCCAGCATAGTTGAGGCAGTTGATAGTGGTAAGGATTGTGATGTTGTGTACCTTGACTTTAGCAAAGCTTTTGATACAGTGCCACATGAAAGACTAATTAAAAAAAAAAAAGTTCATGGTATTGGGGGTGCTATATTAACTTGGATTAGGGTATGGCTATTCCAAAGGACACAGATTTAGTATAAATGGGGTTAAGTCAGGGTGGGAAAATGTTGTAAGTGGAGTGCCTCAGGTCTCAGTACTGGGACCTCTGTGGTTTATAATATATATCAATGATTTAGATTCAGGTTTGAGTAGCAACATTTGCAAATTTGCCGATGATACGAAAATCGGTAGGGAAATTAATTCGGAGGAGGACTCACTATCACTTCAAGTTGATCTAGATAGGGTTTTGAAATGGTCAAAGGATTGGCAGATGTCTTTTTCCTTATTTATTTCTCTCCCGATTTTTGTATTATCGGCAAATTTGCAAATTTTGCTGCTCAAACCTGAGTCAAAATCATTTATATATATATTATATTATGAATAACAAATGCCAGGACAGAGTCTTGAGGCACCCCACTTACAACATTTTCCCACTCTGACTTAACCCCATTTACACTAACTCTGTGTTTCCTTTGGTATAGCCATGCCCTAATCTAACTTAATATAGTACTCCCAATACCATGAGCCTCTAACTTTTTAATCAGTCTTTCCATGAGGCGCTGAGTCAAATGTACTCAATATCACATACCTTACCACTATAAACTGCCTCAATTATGCTGGAATAAAATGATAGCAAATTTATTAAACATGAACGGCCGTTTGTAAAACCATGAACGGCAATTTGTAAAACCATGACCAATGGTCATGGGCTGGATTGATTGGCGACACCACAGACCCCCATCCTCAATATCAGCTATTGATACAAATAATGGCTCCAGAGAGCCTCACCATAACCCGTGCTACTGTTCCAAGTAGCTGAATCTAAAACACCAACAACAGGAGCCACGTATTGGCCAATAGGCCTTTTGTAGTTTCCCCGATTCTTATGTTATGATTATGCTTTTTATGAGCTTATGCCTTTGAATTATGATTTTTATGGTCCCCCTTTTCAGACTTCACACGGTTGTCAGTTCTGGATCAAATCCTATTTCAATAGGGGCACTTATGATTGAATGACTCGCCATGCAATCACAATTCATCATGCGAAGTTGCACGAGACAAGTTGCAAATTTCTTGCCTTTAACATCAAATAGAAGACATTTTTTTCATATGGATAAAATCTATCCACATCAATGAACCGTATTTAGCTAGTTTTGTTCACATACTTGCAAAGTTATTGGTTTCAAAAATAAGATAATACAACGTTTTTATTATTTTTAATATATTTTCTTAATTCCTTAATCCAGTTAATGTCTATAACATTAACGAATCTCATTTTGTTTTTGGTTTTAATCACACAACTGAACATATATTTAGCCTTTATTACGCATAATGAAAACAGTAACACAGTAAAAATTTACTTAAAACATATAGAGCATCAATTATTAGACACAGTAATAATTATGTGGAATAATTATTATTCCAATTTAGAATAACCAAATTGCAAAAGCAGTTTCTGTAGTTCACAATCGCTCTTGTCGACGCCAATGCTGTCCATATAGTCCATGCTATCGTCATGAACTCTGTTGATGCCACTGTTCTCTGTCTTCATCTCAAACCTGTTACTGTTCTCTGTCTTCATCTCAAACCTGTTACTGTTCTCACCTTCTACGTCACTATAGAAACTGTTATCTTCAATGGAGGCGTTTCTCCATGTAACAATCTCAGCCTGTAGTTCCGGCAGGCGACTGTAGGAACCGTGGTCCAGAGGGCAACGCGTGAAGGGATCAGTGGGGGACGTCAGCAGCAGGTGGACCAACTTATGATTGAATGACTCGCCATGCAATCACAATTCATCATGCGAAGTTGCACGAGACAAGTTGCAAATTTCTTGCCTTTAACATCAAATAGAAGACATTTTTTTCATATGGATAAAATCTATCCACATCAATGAACCGTATTTAGCTAGTTTTGTTCACATACTTGCAAAGTTATTGGTTTCAAAAATAAGATAATACAACGTTTTTATTATTTTTAATATATTTTCTTAATTCCTTAATCCAGTTAATGTCTATAACATTAACGAATCTCATTTTGTTTTTGGTTTTAATCACACAACTGAACATATATTTAGCCTTTATTACGCATAATGAAAACAGTAACACAGTAAAAATTTACTTAAAACATATAGAGCATCAATTATTAGACACAGTAATAATTATGTGGAATAATTATTATTCCAATTTAGAATAACCAAATTGCAAAAGCAGTTTCTGTAGTTCACAATCGCTCTTGTCGACGCCAATGCTGTCCATATAGTCCATGCTATCGTCATGAACTCTGTTGATGCCACTGTTCTCTGTCTTCATCTCAAACCTGTTACTGTTCTCTGTCTTCATCTCAAACCTGTTACTGTTCTCACCTTCTACGTCACTATAGAAACTGTTATCTTCAATGGAGGCGTTTCTCCATGTAACAATCTCAGCCTGTAGTTCCGGCAGGCGACTGTAGGAACCGTGGTCCAGAGGGCAACGCGTGAAGGGATCAGTGGGGGACGTCAGCAGCAGGTGGACCAGCGTCCACGCGTTCACCACCATCTTGGACGAATGCAAGAGCACCGGCGCCTCCATGACAGCCTGCGTCAGGCTGTCGAGGAATTTCTCCGGACAGTCTTCAGTCGACTCATCATTCCACATTTTCTCATATGTTGGGAAGTAATGGAAACTGAATCCAGACTTTTCTACCTCCTTGTTAAGCGAAGACAGGTGCTGAGCGTGATTAAGGCGCAGCACTCGACAAATAGATGTTGATTTCTCTGTATTTGATAATAATTTGTAAAGGTGGTCCAGAAGAGGCAAAACTCCAAAGAGTCTGCAACCAACTTCGTCTTGTAACGAGGAGCTGATTGCAACTAAACAGGATGTTACAGTTACAAGGGAAGCTGCAGCAACCTCAGCCATCCCAGGAACTTCAGAAACAATCATTGTGTGTGGTGTAACCATCATCTGCTCAAATATAAAACAAATGTCAATGAACGACAATATAGTATGAAAAGTATCTAAATTACCTGAAAGATAGTACACACGTATTGCTTCTGCGAGTTGTCCCAGCAGTTGCAATATATGGCTGAAAAAGGCTGCTTCTGGTCCAACCCTGAGACTCGCCAACTGGTGCACGGCTTCGGCAGCAACACAATGTAGGTGACCGTATTTATTAAGGCTCCGCAACACCTCGATGAAGTGGTAGGCAAGGTTCGTCTTTAAATCTCGGGGGTCGAGGTGATGAAGCTTCAGGTATACGCTCGTGACCACTAATCCTTCAACAACTTGCATCCCGGAGTTGACCTCCTGCAGGTACATGTCTGGACACATGGAAATGAATCTAATCATTTCTAGACGCAAATATGGGTTGGGACACATTTTTTGATCAGTGAACATCCTGAGAACCCATTGTTTCAAGAGGTTAGAAGCTAATAATCCTAGATCCTTGCTGTTTTCCATCCGCCAGTGAGTGACAAGCTCGATCATTGTCCAGAGGACGCTCTCCCATCTTCCCGTCATCCTGACCGACTTCCTTCCCATACATGAGGAAGGAAGTCAGCGCCCAAAATATTCCAAGGCGAGCCTTGTTGGCAAAAGTATTTGTTTGGTCTGCATTAATATCAAGTTCGTGCACGTTTTTTTCCATCGTTTCAAAAAGATGATCGACGGAGATCTTGATGGGGTCGATCTTCGACACGGCTATGAGGAATGACTGAAGTCTAGGGATGGTAACGTCGTTGGCGCTCATTGTAAAGCCAAGGTAAATTTTTCACAAGAATAAAGTAAAGATACCTTTATGGTCAGGTCTGACGTATAATGCCCAATGATTTTAGGACGTCTTATATATAATTCGGAGTGTGGGAACTGAGGTGCGATTAAATGAGTGTGGTGTAGAAGGCTTCATAAACATAAGAATAAATATAACTACAGAAGGCCTTTTGCCCATACGAGGCAGCTCCTATTTATAACCACCCAATCCCACTCATATATATATATATATATATATATATATATATATATATATATATATATATATATATATATATATATATATATATATATATATATATATATATATATATATATATATATATATATATATATATGAGAACATAAAAAATAAAAATAACTGCAGAGGGCCTATAGGCCCATACGAGGCAGCTTCTATTTATAACTACTCAATCCCACTCATATACATGTCCAACAAGAGATAAGGAGAGCAAAAAAATTATGAAGTTCGTTTAGCAGGCTAAGCTAAATGCATTTGTTAAGCAAATGCAAATCCTAAAGGATTTTTTCAGTTATATTGAACAAAGATTAGGGGAAAGGATAGGTCCATTAAAAAACGAGACAGGTCAGATAACGGATAATGACGAAGAGATGAGTAGTATTTTTAATAAATATTTTGTTTCTGTATTTACTAAAGAAGAACAAATTAACAAGAGCCGTTTTGAGGATTCGAACCTGCGTCCGAGAGCATCCCAGACGCTGCCTTAAGTTAATTTTAATAACGTCCCCTGCATCCCAGATTTTCGAAAAGCTGATTTATATAGCCTAAGAATTTTTGGGGGGCAAATAGATTGGAAAGTCTTGGGCATGGAGGGTGTGCCAGGCTTGAAGCAAGACGTGAACCCAGCGATAGGTGACGTATAAGGGGATTTCGATGTGGGTTCAATATATAACTTATTTAGGAATATTCAATATATAACTTATTTAGGAATATTCTAAGCAAAGCACAGGAACGTATAATCTCCTTGCCATACAAATTGAATAGAACATAAGAACAAACGTAACTGCAGAAGGCCTATTGGCCTATATGAGGCAGCTCCTATCTATAACCACCCAATCCCACTCATATACTTGTCCAACCCGCGCTTGAAACAATCGAGGTACCCCACATCCACCACGTTACGCGGCAATTGGGTCCACAAATCAACAACCCTGTTACTGAACCAGTATTTACCCAAGTCTGTCCTAAATCTAAACTTATCCAATTTTGAACGTTTTATGCCAGAAATAGGGGGAACAGATTAAGGGTTTGCTATCCGGGAGCTGGAATTGGTGATATTGTTGAAAACATGAATGATATTATGACGGGAAATGGGAACAAACCCATTATTTGTATTAGTGCAGGGGGTAATGATGTTATGCGAGTTAGGAGTGAGGAACTAATACAGAGATTTAGGACAGCCATTGAATTAGTTAGGAGCAAGGGAGGAATCCCGAATGGATATTCCAAAGGAAACAGAGAGATAGTATAAATGGGGTTAAGTCAGTGTGGGATAATGTTGTCAGTGGAGTACCTCAGGGCTCTGTCCTGGGACCTCTGTTGTTTATAATATATATAAATGATTTAGATTCAGGTTTGAGTAGCAACATTTGCAAATTTGCCGATGATACGAAAATCGGTAGGGAAATTAATTCGGAGGAGGACTCACTATCACTTCAAGTTGATCTAGATAGGGTTTTGAAATGGTCAAATGATTGGCAAATGCAGTTTAATGCTGATAAATGTAAAGTTCTGAGGCTAGGTAATGGTGATAGAGTTACAAGATACGAGCTAGATGGTGTTGAGATTGCGAAGTCGGATTGCGAAAGGGATCTGGGAGTTATGATTAGTAAGAATTTAAAACAAAAGGATCAATGCATGAATGTTCGTAATAAGGCGAATAGGACACTGGGATTTATTAATCGAAGCGTTAGTAACAAGACACCTGGTGTGGTTCTTAAGCTATATCTTGCTCTGGTTAGGCCCCATTTAGATTATGCAGTTCAGTTTTGGTCGCCGTATTATAGAATGGAGATAAATTCACTTGAATGTGTCCAACGTAGGATGACTAAGTTAATTCCCCAAATTAGAAATCTTTCATATGAAGAAAGATTAACAAAGCTTTCACTGGAAAGGCGAAGAGTTAGGGGTGACATGATAGAGGTTTACAAGTGGATGAATGGACATAACAGGGGGGATATTAATAGGGGTATTAAAAGTATCAACATAAGATAGAACTCGAAACAATGGGTATAAATTGGATAAGTTTAGATTTAGGAAAGACTTGGGTAAATACTGGTTCAGTAACAGGGTTGTTGATTTGTGGAACCAATTGTCGCGTAAAGTGGTGGAGGTGGTGTCCCTCGATTGTTTCAAGCACGGGTTGGACAAGTATGTGAGTGGGATTGGGTGGTTATAGAATAGGAGCTGCCTCGTATGGGCCAATAGGCCTTCTGCAGTTACCTTTGTTCTTATGAGCCTGCAGTTCACTCGGAACGGAAACCAGCGAGGAGCGGCGGAGCGCAGGCCCCTCAGGCTGCTCAGAAAGTTAAGGAGGTACCGAAGCGAATTTTGGTTGTGGGAGATTCCCAGGTGAGGTATTTAGACAGAACGTTTTGTGCCAGAGATAGGAGGAACAGATTAAGGGTTTGCTATCAGGGAGCTGGAATTGGTGATATTGTTGGAAACATGAATGATATTATGACGAGAAATGGGAACAAACCCATTATTTGTATTAGTGCAGGGGGTAATGATGTTGGGCGAGTTAGGAGTGAGGAACTAATACAGAGATTCAGGACAGCCATTGAATTAGTTAGGAGCAAGGGAAGAATCCCGATCATATGTGGCATTCTTCCAAGAAAGGGAGTGGGAAATGAATGGATGTCGAGGGCACTTGGTGTCAATTGCCGGCTGGAAAGATATTGCAAATCAAATGCAATATCTTTCATAGACAACTGGGAACACTTCTATGGAAGAAATGAAATGTATGCTCGTGATGGGGTGCATCTATCGAGGGCTGGGGTTGTTGCTGTTGCGAACTCGTTTGAACCAGTGGTTAGAGGTGTTTGTTTGGGTTTAAACTGTTAGTAGATAGTGGTATGGGAATTGATTTGGATGAAGGAGGTAATAAAAGTATGTGTTCGTGGGAGAAAAGAATTGGCAAAATGATCAGGGAAAGAAAAGAGCCTCAAAATAACAATTCACTTAGGGTATATTACACTAACAGTAGAAGTCTTAGAAATAAAATTAACGATTTAAATGCTCTTGTCTGCACAGAAAAAATAGATATTATTGCACTTACCGAAACGTGGATGAATGTAGAAAATAGAGAACTATTAGCTGAATATCAAATAGATGGATTTAAACTATTTCACACAGATAGATATATTAAACGAGGAGGGGGAGTAGCCATATATGTTAGGGACAATTTGAAATGTAGTCTCAAAGATGGAATCAAAACTGAGCCACACACAGAAACTATTTGGATAAAATTAAACGAAAAAGCAAATAATATTATAATAGGCGTTATATATAGGCCACCAAATTTAGACATAATGGAAGCAAAGCATCTATTGGATGAAATATCTAGAGCATCTAGATCTAACAGTATTTATGTCATAGGTGACTTTAATTTTAGTGGAATAAACTGGGTGAACAAAACAGGGAATAGTGAAGCAGAAGATTTTCTAGAATTAATTGACGATTGCTTTCTTACGCAACACATTAAGGAACCAACGCGGGAAAATAATATTTTAGATTTAGTGTTAACTAACAGGGAAACACAAATTAATGACATCGAAATAGGGAGTGAGCTAGGGAACAGTGATCACAAAGTAATCAGATTTAGCATAGAATGGTATAGACCTGTAGGAGAAAATTCTGTTAAAGTGCCAGATTTTCGAAAAGCTGATTTTAATAGCCTAAGAAATTTTTTGGGTCAAATAGATTGGAAAGTCTTGGGTATGGGGTGTGGGCCGGTCTTGGAGCGAGACATGAACCCAGTGATAGGTGACGTAAAAGGGGATTTCGATGTGGATTTAATATATAACTTATTTAAGAATATTCTAAACAAAGCACAGGAACGTAGTATACCATACAAATTAAATAGATCAAATACTAATGACCCAAAGTGGATAACAAATAATTTAAAGAACCTTATAGGTAAAAAGAGAGCTTGGTACAAAAGGATTAAGAATGGGGAAGTCAGTTTAGAACAGGAATTCATACAACTGGTTAGAAATGTTAAAAAAGAGATTAGGAAAGCAAAAAGAATCTATGAAGTTCGCATAGCAGAGCAAGCAAAGTCAAATCCTAAAGGGTTTTTTCAGTTATATCGAACTAAGACTAGGGAAAGGATAGGTCCATTAAAATCTGAGACAGGTCAAATAACGGATAATGACAAGGAGATGAGTAGTATTTTTAACAAATATTTTATATCTGTATTTACTAAAGAAGAACTTAACAATATGCCTTCAGCTGAACAAGTCTATGTGGGTGGGGATGAGGACAGGTTAACTAGTTTAGCAGTTACCCGGGAGGATGTAATTAAACAATTAGAAAAACTAAAACCAAACAAATCCCCAGGGCCGGATGAAGTGTTTGCCAGGGTGCTTAAAGAATGCAAAGAAGAGCTTTCCGAGCCACTGTCTGCCATATTTAATAAATCGATAGAGTCAGGCAGAGTGCCAGAGTCATGGAAGGTAGCTAATGTGGTACCAATTTTTAAGAAAGGAGATAGATCACTTGCGTCAAACTATCGGCCAATTAGCCTAACGTCTATTGTGGGAAAGTTACTTGAATCAATAATTGCAAATACAATTCGTCTCCATCTTGAAAAACATAAATTAATAAATGAGTCGCAACATGGTTTTACAAATGGCCGTTCATGTTTAACAAATTTGCTAACTTTTTATTCCAGCATAGTTGAGGCAGTTGATAGTGGTAAGGATTGTGATGTTGTGTACCTTGACTTTAGCAAAGCTTTTGATACAGTGCCACATGAAAGACTAATTAAAAAAAAAAAAGCTCATGGTATTGGGGGTGCTATATTAACTTGGATTAGGGTATGGCTATTCCAAAGGACACAGATTTAGTATAAATGGGGTTAAGTCAGGGTGGGAAAATGTTGTAAGTGGAGTGCCTCAGGTCTCAGTACTGGGACCTCTGTGGTTTATAATATATATCAATGATTTAGATTCAGGTTTGAGTAGCAACATTTGCAAATTTGCCGATGATACGAAAATCGGTAGGGAAATTAATTCGGAGGAGGACTCACTATCACTTCAAGTTGATCTAGATAGGGTTTTGAAATGGTCAAAGGATTGGCAGATGTCTTTTTCCTTATTTATTTCTCTCCCGATTTTTGTATTATCGGCAAATTTGCAAATTTTGCTGCTCAAACCTGAGTCAAAATTATTTATATATATATTATATTATGAATAACAAATGCCAGGACAGAGTCTTGAGGCACCCCACTTACAACATTTTCCCACTCTGACTTAACCCCATTTACACTAACTCTGTGTTTCCTTTGGTATAGCCATGCCCTAATCTAACTTAATATAGTACTCCCAATACCATGAGCCTCTAACTTTTTAATCAGTCTTTCCATGAGGCGCTGAGTCAAATGTACTCAATATCACATACCTTACCACTATAAACTGCCTCAATTATGCTGGAATAAAATGATAGCAAATTTATTAAACATGAACGGCCGTTTGTAAAACCATGAACGGCAATTTGTAAAACCATGACCAATGGTCATGGGCTGGATTGATTGGCGACACCACAGACCCCCATCCTCAATATCAGCTATTGATACAAATAATGGCTCCAGAGAGCCTCACCATAACCCGTGCTACTGTTCCAAGTAGCTGAATCTAAAACACCAACAACAGGAGCCACGTATGGGCCAATAGGCCTTTTGTAGTTTCCCCGATTCTTATGTTATGATTATGCTTTTTATGAGCTTATGCCTTTGAATTATGATTTTTATGGTCCCCCTTTTCAGACTTCACACGGTTGTCAGTTCTGGATCAAATCCTATTTCAATAGGGGCACTTATGATTGAATGACTCGCCATGCAATCACAATTCATCATGCGAAGTTGCACGAGACAAGTTGCAAATTTCTTGCCTTTAACATCAAATAGAAGACATTTTTTTCATATGGATAAAATCTATCCACATCAATGAACCGTATTTAGCTAGTTTTGTTCACATACTTGCAAAGTTATTGGTTTCAAAAATAAGATAATACAACGTTTTTATTATTTTTAATATATTTTCTTAATTCCTTAATCCAGTTAATGTCTATAACATTAACGAATCTCATTTTGTTTTTGGTTTTAATCACACAACTGAACATATATTTAGCCTTTATTACGCATAATGAAAACAGTAACACAGTAAAAATTTACTTAAAACATATAGAGCATCAATTATTAGACACAGTAATAATTATGTGGAATAATTATTATTCCAATTTAGAATAACCAAATTGCAAAAGCAGTTTCTGTAGTTCACAATCGCTCTTGTCGACGCCAATGCTGTCCATATAGTCCATGCTATCGTCATGAACTCTGTTGATGCCACTGTTCTCTGTCTTCATCTCAAACCTGTTACTGTTCTCTGTCTTCATCTCAAACCTGTTACTGTTCTCACCTTCTACGTCACTATAGAAACTGTTATCTTCAATGGAGGCGTTTCTCCATGTAACAATCTCAGCCTGTAGTTCGGGCAGGCGACTGTAGGAACCGTGGTCCAGAGGGCAACGCGTGAAGGGATCAGTGGGGGACGTCAGCAGCAGGTGGACCAGCGTCGACGCGTTCACCACCATCTTGGACGAATGCAAGAGCACCGGCGCCTCCATGACAGCCTGCGTCAGGCTGTCGAGGAATTTCTCCGGACAGTCTTCAGTCGACTCATCATTCCACATTTTCTCATATGTTGGGAAGTAATGGAAACTGAATCCAGACTTTTCTACCTCCTTGTTAAGCGAAGACAGGTGCTGAGCGTGATTAAGGCGCAGCACTCGACAAATAGATGTTGATTTCTCTGTATTTGATAATAATTTGTAAAGGTGGTCCAGAAGAGGCAAAACTCCAAAGAGTCTGCAACCAACTTCGTCTTGTAACGAGGAGCTGATTGCAACTAAACAGGAAGTTACAGTTACAAGGGAAGCTGCAGCAACCTCAGCCATCCCAGGAACTTCAGAAACAATCATTGTGTGTGGTGTAACCATCATCTGCTCAAATATAAAACAAATGTCAATGAACGACAATATAGTATGAAAAGTATCTAAATTACCTGAAAGATAGTACACACGTATTGCTTCTGCGAGTTGTCCCAGCAGTTGCAATATATGGCTGAAAAAGGCTGCTTCTGGTCCAACCCTGAGACTCGCCAACTGGTGCACGGCTTCGGCAGCAACACAATGTAGGTGACCGTATTTATTAAGGCTCCGCAACACCTCGATGAAGTGGTAGGCAAGGTTCGTCTTTAAATCTCGGGGGTCGAGGTGATGAAGCTTCAGGTATACGCTCGTGACCACTAATCCTTCAACAACTTGCATCCCGGAGTTGACCTCCTGCAGGTACATGTCTGGACACATGGAAATGAATCTAATCATTTCTAGACGCAAATATGGGTTGGGACACATTTTTTGATCAGTGAACATCCTGAGAACCCATTGTTTCAAGAGGTTAGAAGCTAATAATCCTAGATCCTTGCTGTTTTCCATCCGCCAGTGAGTGACAAGCTCGATCATTGTCCAGAGGACGCTCTCCCATCTTCACGTCATCCTGACCGACTTCCTTCCCATACATGAGGAAGGAAGTCAGCGCCCAAAATATTCCAAGGCGAGCCTTGTTGGCAAAAGTATTTGTTTGGTCTGCATTAATATCAAGTTCGTGCACGTTTTTTTCCATCGTTTCAAAAAGATGATCGACGGAGATCTTGATGGGGTCGATCTTCGACACGGCTATGAGGAATGACTGAAGTCTAGGGATGGTAACGTCGTTGGCGCTCATTGTAAAGCCAAGGTAAATTTTTCACAAGAATAAAGTAAAGATACCTTTATGGTCAGGTCTGACGTATAATGCCCAATGATTTTAGGACGTCTTATATATAATTCGGAGTGTGGGAACTGAGGTGCGATTAAATGAGTGTGGTGTAGAAGGCTTCATAAACATAAGAATAAATATAACTACAGAAGGCCTTTTGCCCATACGAGGCAGCTCCTATTTATAACCACCCAATCCCACTCATATATATATATATATATATATATATATATATATATATATATATATATATATATATATATATATATATATATATATATATATATGAGAACATAAAAAATAAAAATAACTGCAGAGGGCCTATAGGCCCATACGAGGCAGCTTCTATTTATAACTACTCAATCCCACTCATATACATGTCCAACAAGAGATAAGGAGAGCAAAAAAATTATGAAGTTCGTTTAGCAGGCTAAGCTAAATGCATTTGTTAAGCAAATGCAAATCCTAAAGGATTTTTTCAGTTATATTGAACAAAGATTAGGGGAAAGGATAGGTCCATTAAAAAACGAGACAGGTCAGATAACGGATAATGACGAAGAGATGAGTAGTATTTTTAATAAATATTTTGTTTCTGTATTTACTAAAGAAGAACAAATTAACAAGAGCCGTTTTGAGGATTCGAACCTGCGTCCGAGAGCATCCCAGACGCTGCCTTAAGTTAATTTTAATAACGTCCCCTGCATCCCAGATTTTCGAAAAGCTGATTTATATAGCCTAAGAATTTTTGGGGGGCAAATAGATTGGAAAGTCTTGGGCATGGAGGGTGTGCCAGGCTTGAAGCAAGACGTGAACCCAGCGATAGGTGACGTATAAGGGGATTTCGATGTGGGTTCAATATATAACTTATTTAGGAATATTCTAAGCAAAGCACAGGAACGTATAATCTCCTTGCCATACAAATTGAATAGAACATAAGAACAAACGTAACTGCAGAAGGCCTATTGGCCTATATGAGGCAGCTCCTATCTATAACCACCCAATCCCACTCATATACTTGTCCAACCCGCGCTTGAAACAATCGAGGTACCCCACATCCACCACGTTACGCGGCAATTGGGTCCACAAATCAACAACACTGTTACTTAACCAGTATTTACCCAAGTCTGTCCTAAATCTAAACTTATCCAATTTTGAACGTTTTATGCCAGAAATAGGGGGAACAGATTAAGGGTTTGCTATCCGGGAGCTGGAATTGGTGATATTGTTGAAAACATGAATGATATTATGACGGGAAATGGGAACAAACCCATGTTTGTATTAGTGCAGGGGGTAATGATGTTATGCGAGTTAGGAGTGAGGAACTAATACAGAGATTTAGGACAGCCATTGAATTAGTTAGGAGCAAGGGAGGAATCCCGAATGGCTATTCCAAAGGAAACAGAGAGATAGTATAAATGGGGTTAAGTCAGTGTGGGATAATGTTGTCAGTGGAGTACCTCAGGGCTCTGTCCTGGGACCTCTGTTGTTTATAATATATATAAATGATTTAGATTCAGGTTTGAGTAGCAACATTTGCAAATTTGCCGATGATACGAAAATCGGTAGGGAAATTAATTCGGAGGAGGACTCACTATCACTTCAAGTTGATCTAGATAGGGTTTTGAAATGGTCAAATGATTGGCAAATGCAGTTTAATGCTGATAAATGTAAAGTTCTGAGGCTAGGTAATGGTGATAGAGTTACAAGATACGAGCTAGATGGTGTTGTGATTGCGAAGTCGGATTGCGAAAGGGATCTGGGAGTTATGATTAGTAAGAATTTAAAACAAAAGGATCAATGCATGAATGTTCGTAATAAGGCGAATAGGACACTGGGATTTATTAATCGAAGCGTTAGTAACAAGACACCTGGTGTGGTTCTTAAGCTATATCTTGCTCTGGTTAGGCCTCATTTAGATTATGCAGTTCAGTTTTGGTCGCCGTATTATAGAATGGAGATAAATTCACTTGAATGTGTCCAACGTAGGATGACTAAGTTAATTCCCCAAATTAGAAATCTTTCATATGAAGAAAGATTAACAAAGCTTTCACTGGAAAGGCGAAGAGTTAGGGGTGACATGATAGAGGTTTACAAGTGGATGAATGGACATAACAGGGGGGATATTAATAGGGGTATTAAAAGTATCAACATAAGATAGAACTCGAAACAATGGGTATAAATTGGATAAGTTTAGATTTAGGAAAGACTTGGGTAAATACTGGTTCAGTAACAGGGTTGTTGATTTGTGGAACCAATTGTCGCGTAAAGTGGTGGAGGTGGTGTCCCTCGATTGTTTCAAGCACGGGTTGGACAAGTATGTGAGTGGGATTGGATGGTTATAGAATAGGAGCTTCCTCGTATGGGCCAATAGGCCTTCTGCAGTTACTTTTGTTGTTATGAGCCTGCAGTTCACTCGGAACGGAAACCAGCGAGGAGCGGCGGAGCGCAGGCCCCTCAGGCTGCTCAGAAAGTTAAGGAGGTACCAAAGCGAATTTTGGTTGTGGGAGATTCCCAGGTGAGGTATTTAGAACGTTTTGTGCCAGAGATAGGAGGAACAGATTAAGGGTTTGCTATCAGGGAGCTGGAATTGGTGATATTGTTGGAAACATGAATGATATTATGACGAGAAATGGGAACAAACCCATTATTTGTATTAGTGCAGGGGGTAATGATGTTGGGCGAGTTAGGAGTGAGGAACTAATACAGAGATTCAGGACAGCCATTGAATTAGTTAGGAGCAAGGGAAGAATCCCGATCATATGTGGCATTCTTCCAAGAAAGGGAGTGGGAAATGAATGGATGTCGAGGGCACTTGGTGTCAATTGCCGGCTGGAAAGATATTGCAAATCAAATGCAATATCTTTCATAGACAACTGGGAACACTTCTATGGAAGAAATGAAATGTATGCTCGTGATGGGGTGCATCTATCGAGGGCTGGGGTTGTTGCTGTTGCGAACTCGTTTGAACCAGTGGTTAGAGGTGTTTGTTTGGGTTTAAACTGTTAGTAGATAGTGGTATGGGAATTGATTTGGATGAAGGAGGTAATAAAAGTATGTGTTCGTGGGAGAAAAGAATTGGCAAAATGATCAGGGAAAGAAAAGGGCCTCAAAATAACAATTCACTTAGGGTATATTACACTAACAGTAGAAGTCTTAGAAATAAAATTAACGATTTAAATGCTCTTGTCTGCACAGAAAAAATAGATATTATTGCACTTACCGAAACGTGGATGAATGTAGAAAATAGAGAACTATTAGCTGAATATCAAATAGATGGATTTAAACTATTTCACACAGATAGATATGTTAAACGAGGAGGGGGAGTAGCCATATATGTTAGGGACAATTTGAAATGTAGTCTCAAAGATGGAATCAAAACTGAGCCACACACAGAAACTATTTGGATAAAATTAAACGAAAAAGCAAATAATATTATAATAGGCGTTATATATAGGCCACCAAATTTAGACATAATGGAAGCAAAGCATCTATTGGATGAAATATCTAGAGCATCTAGATCTAACAGTATTTATGTCATGGGTGACTTTAATTTTAGTGGAATAAACTGGGTGAACAAAACAGGGAATAGTGAAGCAGAAGATTTTCTAGAATTAATTGACGATTGCTTTCTTACGCAACACATTAAGGAACCAACGCGGGAAAATAATATTTTAGATTTAGTGTTAACTAACAGGGAAACACAAATTAATGACTTCGAAATAGGGAGTGAGCTAGGGAACAGTGATCACAAAGTAATCAGATTTAGCATAGAATGGTATAGACCTGTAGGAGAAAATTCTGTTAAAGTGCCAGATTTTCGAAAAGCTGATTTTAATAGCCTAAGAAATTTTTTGGGTCAAATAGATTGGAAAGTCTTGGGTATGGGATGTGGGCCGGTCTTGGAGCGAGACATGAACCCAGTGATAGGTGACGTAAAAGGGGATTTCGATGTGGATTTAATATATAACTTATTTAAGAATATTCTAAACAAAGCACAGGAACGTAGTATACCATACAAATTGAATAGATCAAATACTAATGACCCAAAGTGGATAACAAATAATTTGAAGAACCTTATAGGTAAAAAGAGAGCTTGGTACAAAAGGATTAAGAATGGGGAAGTCAGTTTAGAACAGGAATTCATACAACTGGTTAGAAATATTAAAAAAGAGATTAGGAAAGCAAAAAGAATCTATGAAGTTCGCATAGCAGAGCAAGCAAAGTCAAATCCTAAAGGGTTTTTTCAGTTATATCGAACTAAGACTAGGGAAAGGATAGGTCCATTAAAATCTGAGACAGGTCAAATAACGGATAATGACAAGGAGATGAGTAGTATTTTTAACAAATATTTTATATCTGTATTTACTAAAGAAGAACTTAACAATATGCCTTCAGCTGAACAAGTCTATGTGGGTGGGGATGAGGACAGGTTGACTAGTTTAGCAGTTACCCGGGAGGATGTAATTAAACAATTAGAAAAACTAAAACCAAACAAATCCCCAGGGCCGGATGAAGTGTTTGCCAGGGTGCTTAAAGAATGCAAAGAAGAGCTTTCCGAGCCACTGTCTGCCATATTTAATAAATCGATAGAGTCAGGCAGAGTGCCAGAGTCATGGAAGGTAGCTAATGTGGTACCAATTTTTAAGAAAGGAGATAGATCACTTGCGTCAAACTATCGGCCAATTAGCCTAACGTCTATTGTGGGAAAGTTACTTGAATCAATAATTGCAAATACAATTCGTCTCCATCTTGAAAAACATAAATTAATAAATGAGTCGCAACATGGTTTTACAAATGGGCGTTCATGTTTAACAAATTTGCTAACTTTTTATTCCAGCATAGTTGAGGCAGTTGATAGTGGTAAGGATTGTGATGTTGTGTACCTTGACTTTAGCAAAGCTTTTGATACAGTGCCACATGAAAGACTAATTAAAAAAAAAAAGCTCATGGTATTGGGGGTGCTATATTAACTTGGATTAGGGTATGGCTATTCCAAAGGACACAGATTTAGTATAAATGGGGTTAAGTCAGGGTGGGAAAATGTTGTAAGTGGAGTGCCTCAGGTCTCAGTACTGGGACCTCTGTGGTTTATAATATATATCAATGATTTAGATTCAGGTTTGAGTAGCAACATTTGCAAATTTGCCGATGATACGAAAATCGGTAGGGAAATTAATTCGGAGGAGGACTCACTATCACTTCAAGTTGATCTAGATAGGGTTTTGAAATGGTCAAAGGATTGGCAGATGTCTTTTTCCTTATTTATTTCTCTCCCGATTTTTGTATTATCGGCAAATTTGCAAATTTTGCTGCTCAAACCTGAGTCAAAATCATTTATATATATATTATATTATGAATAACAAATGCCAGGACAGAGTCTTGAGGCACCCCACTTACAACATTTTCCCACTCTGACTTAACCCCATTTACACTAACTCTGTGTTTCCTTTGGTATAGCCATGCCCTAATCTAACTTAATATAGTACTCCCAATACCATGAGCCTCTAACTTTTTAATCAGTCTTTCCATGAGGCGCTGAGTCAAATGTACTCAATATCACATACCTTACCACTATAACATAAGAACATAAGAACATAAGAACAAAGGTAACTGCAGAAGGCCTATTGGCCCATACGAGGCAGCTCCTATTCTATAACCACCCAATCCCACTCATATACTTGTCCAACCCGTGCTTGAAACAATCAAGGGACCCCACCTCCACAATGTTACGCGGCAATTGGTTCCACAAATCAACAACCCTGTTACTGAACCAGTATTTACCCAAGTCTTTCCTAAATCTAAACTTATCCAATTTATACCCATTGTTTCGTGTTCTGTCCTGTGTTGATACTTTTAATACCCTATTAATATCCCCCCGGTTATGTCCATTCATCCACTTGTAAACCTCTATCATGTCACCCCTAACTCTTCGCCTTTCCAGTGAATGCAACTTAAGCTTTGTTAATCTTTCTTCATATGAAAGATTTCTAATTTGGGGAATTAACTTAGTCATCCTACGCTGGACACGTTCAAGTGAATTTATATCCATTCTATAATATGGCGACCAAAACTGAACTGCATAATCTAAATGGGGCCTAACTAGAGCAAGATATAGCTTGAGAACCACACCAGGTGTCTTGTTACTAACGCTGCGATTAATAAATCCAAGTGTCCGATTTGCCTTATTACGAACATTTATGCATTGGTCCTTTTGTTTTAAATTCTTACTAATCATAACTCCCAGATCCCTTTCGCAATCCGACTTCGCAATCACAACACCATCTAGCTCGTATCTTGTAACTCTATCATCATTACCTAACCTCAGAACTTACATTTATCAGCATTAAACTGCATCTGCCAATCCTTTGACCATTTCAAAACCCTATCTAGATCAACTTGAAGTGATAGTGAGTCCTCCTCCGAATTAATTTCCCTACCGATTTTCGTATCATCGGCAAATTTGCAAATGTTGCTACTCAAACCTGAATCTAAATCATTTATATATATTATAAACAACAGAGGTCCCAGGACAGAGCCTTGAGGCACTCCACTTACATCATTTTCCCACTCTGACTTGATTCCATTTATACTAACTCTCTGTTTCCTTTGGTATAGCCATGCCCTAATCCAGCTTAATATAGCACCCCCAATACCATGAGACTCTATCTTTTTAATCAGTCTTTCATGTGGCACTGTATCAAAAGCTTTGCTAAAGTCAAGGTATACAACATCGCAATCCTTACCACTATCAACTGCCTCAACAATGCTAGAATAAAAAGATAACAAATTTGTTAAACATGAACGGCCATTTATAAAACCATGTTGCGACTCAATTATTAATTTATGTTTTTCAAGATGAAGACGAATTTTATTTGCTATTATAGATTCGAGTAACTTTCCCACAATAGACGTTAGGCTAATTGGTCGATAGTTAGACGCAAGTGATCTATCTCCTTTCTTAAAAACTGGTATCACATTAGCAACTTTCCAAAACTCTGGCACTCTGCCTGACTCTATTGATTTATTAAATATGGTTGACAGTGGGTCACAAAGCTCCTCTTTGCATTCTATATAACTGCCTATATAACATTCTATATAACATTCTATATATTCTATATAACTGCTCCTCTATAAACTGCCTCAATTATGCTGGAATAAAATGATAGCAAATTTATTAAACATGAACGGCCGTTTGTAAAACCATGAACGGCAATTTGTAAAACCATGACCAATGGTCATGGGCTGGATTGATTGGCGACACCACAGACCCCCATCCTCAATATCAGCTATTGATACAAATAATGGCTCCAGAGAGCCTCACCATAACCCGTGCTACTGTTCCAAGTAGCTGAATCTAAAACACCAACAACAGGAGCCACGTATGGGCCAATAGGCCTTTTGTAGTTTCCCCGATTCTTATGTTATGATTATGCTTTTTATGAGCTTATGCCTTTGAATTATGATTTTTATGGTCCCCCTTTTCAGACTTCACACGGTTGTCAGTTCTGGATCCAATCCTATTTCAATAGGGGCACTTATGATTGAATGACTCGCCATGCAATCACAATTCATCATGCGAAGTTGCACGAGACAAGTTGCAAATTTCTTGCCTTTAACATCAAATAGAAGACATTTTTTTCATATGGATAAAATCTATCCACATCAATGAACCGTATTTAGCTAGTTTTGTTCACATACTTGCAAAGTTATTGGTTTCAAAAATAAGATAATACAACGTTTTTATTATTTTTAATATATTTTCTTAATTCCTTAATCCAGTTAATGTCTATAACATTAACGAATCTCATTTTGTTTTTGGTTTTAATCACACAACTGAACATATATTTAGCCTTTATTACGCATAATGAAAACAGTAACACAGTAAAAATTTACTTAAAACATATAGAGCATCAATTATTAGACACAGTAATAATTATGTGGAATAATTATTATTCCAATTTAGAATAACCAAATTGCAAAAGCAGTTTCTGTAGTTCACAATCGCTCTTGTCGAGGCCAATGCTGTCCATATAGTCCATGCTATCGTCATGAACTCTGTTGATGCCACTGTTCTCTGTCTTCATCTCAAACCTGTTACTGTTCTCTGTCTTCATCTCAAACCTGTTACTGTTCTCACCTTCTACGTCACTATAGAAACTGTTATCTTCAATGGAGGCGTTTCTCCATGTAACAATCTCAGCCTGTAGTTCGGGCAGGCGACTGTAGGAACCGTGGTCCAGAGGGCAACGCGTGAAGGGATCAGTGGGGGACGTCAGCAGCAGGTGGACCAGCGTCCACCTGTATTGGTATTCAAAAATAAGTATTGGTTTCAAAAATAAGATAATACAACGTTTTTATTATTTTTAATATATTTTCTTAATTCCTTAATCCAGTTAATGTCTATAACATTAACGAATCTCATTTTGTTTTTGGTTTTAATCACACAACTGAACATATATTTAGCCTTTATTACGCATAATGAAAACAGTAACACAGTAAAAATTTACTTAAAACATATAGAGCATCAATTATTAGACACAGTAATAATTATGTGGAATAATTATTATTCCAATTTAGAATAACCAAATTGCAAAAGCAGTTTCTGTAGTTCACAATCGCTCTTGTCGAGGCCAATGCTGTCCATATAGTCCATGCTATCGTCATGAACTCTGTTGATGCCACTGTTCTCTGTCTTCATCTCAAACCTGTTACTGTTCTCTGTCTTCATCTCAAACCTGTTACTGTTCTCACCTTCTACGTCACTATAGAAACTGTTATCTTCAATGGAGGCGTTTCTCCATGTAACAATCTCAGCCTGTAGTTCGGGCAGGCGACTGTAGGAACCGTGGTCCAGAGGGCAACGCGTGAAGGGATCAGTGGGGGACGTCAGCAGCAGGTGGACCAGCGTCGACGCGTTCACCACCATCTTGGACGAATGCAAGAGCACCGGCGCCTCCATGACAGCCTGCGTCAGGCTGTCGAGGAATTTCTCCGGACAGTCTTCAGTCGACTCATCATTCCACATTTTCTCATATGTTGGGAAGTAATGGAAACTGAATCCAGACTTTTCTACCTCCTTGTTAAGCGAAGACAGGTGCTGAGCGTGATTAAGGCGCAGCACTCGACAAATAGACATATTTGTCAAATAGACTCGACAATGTTGATTTCTCTGTATTTGATAATAATTTGTAAAGGTGGTCCAGAAGAGGCAAAACTCCAAAGAGTCTGCAACCAACTTCGTCTTGTAACGAGGAGCTGATTGCAACTAAACAGGATGTTACAGTTACAAGGGAAGCTGCAGCAACCTCAGCCATCCCAGGAACTTCAGAAACAATCATTGTGTGTGGTGTAACCATCATCTGCTCAAATATAAAACAAATGTCAATGAACGACAATATAGTATGAAAAGTATCTAAATTACCTGAAAGATAGTACACACGTATTGCTTCTGCGAGTTGTCCCAGCAGTTGCAATATATGGCTGAAAAAGGCTGCTTCTGGTCCAACCCTGAGACTCGCCAACTGGTGCACGGCTTCGGCAGCAACACAATGTAGGTGGCCGTATTTATTAAGGCTCCGCAACACCTCGATGAAGTGGTAGGCAAGGTTCGTCTTTAAATCTCGGGGGTCGAGGTGATGAAGCTTCAGGTATACGCTCGTGACCACTAATCCTTCAACAACTTGCATCCCGGAGTTGACCTCCTGCAGGTACATGTCTGGACACATGGAAATGAATCTAATCATTTCTAGACGCAAATATGGGTTGGGACACATTTTTTGATCAGTGAACATCCTGAGAACCCATTGTTTCAAGAGGTTAGAAGCTAATAATCCTAGATCCTTGCTGTTTTCCATCCGCCAGTGAGTGACAAGCTCGATCATTGTCCAGAGGACGCTCTCCCATCTTCCCGTCATCTTGACCGACTTCCTTCCCATACATGAGGACAGTGTCAGCGCCCAAAATATTCCAAGGCGAGCCTTGTTGGCAAAAGTATTTGTTTGGTCTGCATTAATATCAAGTTCGTGCACGTTTTTTTCCATCGTTTCAAAAAGATGATCGACGGAGATCTTGATGGGGTCGATCTTCGACACGGCTATGAGGAATGACTGAAGTCTAGGGATGATAACGTCGTTGGCGCTCATTGTAAAGCCAAGGTAAATTTTTCACAAGAATAAAGTAAAGATAACTTTATGGTCAGGTCTGACGTATAATGCCCAATGATTTTAGGACGTCTTATATATAATTCGGAGTGTGGGAACTGAGGTGCGATTAAATGAGTGTGGTGTAGAAGGCTTCATAAACATAAGAACATTAGAACATAAGAATAAATGTAACTACAGAAGGCCTTTTGCCCATACGAGGCAGCTCCTATTTATAACCACCCAATCCCACTCATATATATATATATATATATATTAGTATATTTTGGTAGCAGTCTTTCCTGTAGACATATATTATTAAATATGACCGAAAAAGTAAGATTAATATTTCTAACACGAATTTTCTCAATCTTTCGTACATTACGCTTCACTGTTGGAGGTAAATCAAAAATCACTTCTCCAAAATTCATTTTTATTTATAATAAATAAAAATGAATTTTGGAGAAGTGATTTTTGATTTACCTCCAACAGTGAAGCGTAATGTACGAAAGATTGAGAAAATTCGTGTTAGAATTATTAATCTTATTTTTTCGGTCATATTTAATAATATATATATATATATATATATATATATATATATATATATATATATATATATATATATATATATATATATATACTGGCTACTAGGCTACTAGGTACGACATATATATATATATATATATATATATATATATATATATATATATATATATATATATATATATATATATATATATATATATATATATATATGTCGTACCTAGTAGCCAGAACTCACTTCTCAGCCTACTATTCAAGGCCCGATTTGCCTAATAAGCCAAGTTTTCCTGAATTAATATATTTACTATAATTTTTTTCTTATGAAATGATAAAGCAACCCTTTTCTCTATGTATGAGGTCAATTTTTTTTTATTGGAGTTAAAATTAACGTAGATATATGACCGAACCTAACCAACCCTACCTAACCTAACCTAACCTATATTTATAGGTAAGGTTAGGTTAGGTAGCCAAAAAAAGCTAGGTTAGGTTAGGTTAGGTAGGTTAGGTAGACGAAAAAACATTAATTCATGAAAACTTGGCTTATTAGGCAAATCGGGCCTTGAATAGTAGGCTGAGAAGTGCGTTCTGGCTATTAGGTACGACATATATATATATATATATATATATATATATATATATATATATATATATATATATATATATATATATATATATATATATATATATATATATGAGAACATAAAAAATAAAAATAACTGCAGAGGGCCTATAGGCCCATACGAGGCAGCTTCTATTTATAACTACTCAATCCCACTCATATACATGTCCAACAAGAGATAAGGAGAGCAAAAAAATTATGAAGTTCGTTTAGCAGGCTAAGCTAAATGCATTTGTTAAGCAAATGCAAATCCTAAAGGATTTTTTTCAGTTATATTGAACAAAGATTAGGGGAAAGGATAGGTCCATTAAAAAACGAGACAGGTCAGATAACGGATAATGACGAAGAGATGAGTAGTATTTTTAATAAATATTTTGTTTCTGTATTTACTAAAGAAGAACAAATTAACAAGAGCCGTGATGAGGATTCGAACCTGCGTCCGAGAGCATCCCAGACGTTGCCTTAAGTTAATTTTAATAACGTCCCCTGCATCCCAGATTTTCGAAAAGCTGATTTATATAGCCTAAGAATTTTTGGGGGGCAAATAGATTGGAAAGTCTTGGGCATGGAGGGTGTGCCAGGCTTGAAGCAAGACGTGAACCCAGCGATAGGTGACGTATAAGGGGATTTCGATGTGGGTTCAATATATAACTTATTTAGGAATATTCTAAGCAAAGCACAGGAACGTATAATCTCCTTGCCATACAAATTGAATAGAACATAAGAACAAACGTAACTGCAGAAGGCCTATTGGCCTATATGAGGCAGCTCCTATCTATAACCACCCAATCCCACTCATATACTTGTCCAACCCGCGCTTGAAACAATCGAGGTACCCCACATCCACCACGTTACGCGGCAATTGGGTCCACAAATCAACAACCCTGTTACTGAACCAGTATTTACCCAAGTCTGTCCTAAATCTAAACTTATCCAATTTTGAACGTTTTATGCCAGAAAAAGGGGGAACAGATTAAGGGTTTGCTATCCGGGAGCTGGAATTGGTGATATTGTTGAAAACATGAATGATATTATGACGGGAAATGGGAACAAACCCATTATTTGTATTAGTGCAGGGGGTAATGATGTTATGCGAGTTAGGAGTGAGGAACTAATACCGAGATTTAGGACAGCCATTGAATTAGTTAGGAGCAAGGGAGGAATCCCGAATGGCTATTCCAAAGGAAACAGAGAGATAGTATAAATGGGGTTAAGTCAGTGTGGGATAATGTTGTTAGTGGAGTACCTCAGGGCTCTGTCCTGGGACCTCTGTTGTTTATAATATATATAAATGATTTAGATTCAGGTTTGAGTAGCAACATTTGCAAATTTGCCGATGATACGAAAATCGGTAGGGAAATTAATTCGGAGGAGGACTCACTATCACTTCAAGTTGATCTAGGTAGGGTTTTGAAATGGTCAAATGATTGGCAAATGCAGTTTAATGCTGATAAATGTAAAGTTCTGAGGCTAGGTAATGGTGATAGAGTTACAAGATACGAGCTAGATGGTGTTGAGATTGCGAAGTCGGATTGCGAAAGGGATCTGGGAGTTATGATTAGTAAGAATTTAAAACAAAAGGATCAATGCATGAATGTTCGTAATAAGGCGAATAGGACACTGGGATTTATTAATCGAAGCGTTAGTAACAAGACACCTGGTGTGGTTCTTAAGCTATATCTTGCTCTGGTTAGGCCCCATTTAGATTATGCAGTTCAGTTTTGGTCGCCGTATTATAGAATGGAGATAAATTCACTTGAATGTGTCCAACGTAGGATGACTAAGTTAATTCCCCAAATTAGAAATCTTTCATATGAAGAAAGATTAACAAAGCTTTCACTGGAAAGGCGAAGAGTTAGGGGTGACATGATAGAGGTTTACAAGTGGATGAATGGACATAACAGGGGGGATATTAATAGGGGTATTAAAAGTATCAACATAAGATAGAACTCGAAACAATGGGTATAAATTGGATAAGTTTAGATTTAGGAAAGACTTGGGTAAATACTGGTTCAGTAACAGGGTTGTTGATTTGTGGAACCAATTGTCGCGTAAAGTGGTGGAGGTGGTGTCCCTCGATTGTTTCAAGCACGGGTTGGACAAGTATGTGAGTGGGATTGGGTGGTTATAGAATAGGAGCTGCCTCGTATGGGCCAATAGGCCTTCTGCAGTTACCTTTGTTCTTATGAGCCTGCAGTTCACTCGGAACGGAAACCAGCGAGGAGCGGCGGAGCGCAGGCCCCTCAGGCTGCTCAGAAAGTTAAGGAGGTACCGAAGCGAATTTTGGTTGTGGGAGATTCCCAGGTGAGGTATTTAGACAGAACGTTTTGTGCCAGAGATAGGAGGAACAGATTAAGGGTTTGCTATCAGGGAGCTGGAATTGGTGATATTGTTGGAAACATGAATGATATTATGACGAGAAATGGGAACAAACCCATTATTTGTATTAGTGCAGGGGGTAATGATGTTGGGCGAGTTAGGAGTGAGGAACTAATACAGAGATTCAGGACAGCCATTGAATTAGTTAGGAGCAAGGGAAGAATCCCGATCATATGTGGCATTCTTCAAAGAAAGGGAGTGGGAAATGAATGGATGTCGAGGGCACTTGGTGTCAATTGCCGGCTGGAAAGATATTGCAAATCAAATGCAATATCTTTCATAGACAACTGGGAACACTTCTATGGAAGAAATGAAATGTATGCTCGTGATGGGGTGCATCTATCGAGGGCTGGGGTTGTTGCTGTTGCGAACTCGTTTGAACCAGTGGTTAGAGGTGTTTGTTTGGGTTTAAACTGTTAGTAGATAGTGGTATGGGAATTGATTTGGATGAAGGAGGTAATAAAAGTATGTGTTCGTGGGAGAAAAGAATTGGCAAAATGATCAGGGAAAGAAAAGGGCCTCAAAATAACAATTCACTTAGGGTATATTACACTAACAGTAGAAGTCTTAGAAATAAAATTAACGATTTAAATGCTCTTGTCTGCACAGAAAAAATAGATATTATTGCACTTACCGAAACGTGGATGAATGTAGAAAATAGAGAACTATTAGCTGAATATCAAATAGATGGATTTAAACTATTTCACACAGATAGATATATTAAACGAGGAGGGGGAGTAGCCATATATGTTAGGGACAATTTGAAATGTAGTCTCAAAGATGGAATCAAAACTGAGCCACACACAGAAACTATTTGGATAAAATTAAACGAAAAAGCAAATAATATTATAATAGGCGTTATATATAGGCCACCAAATTTAGACATAATGGAAGCAAAGCATCTATTGGATGAAATATCTAGAGCATCTAGATCTAACAGTATTTATGTCATGGGTGACTTTAATTTTAGTGGAATAAACTGGGTGAACAAAACAGGGAATAGTGAAGCAGAAGATTTTCTAGAATTAATTGACGATTGCTTTCTTACGCAACACATTAAGGAACCAACGCGGGAAAATAATATTTTAGATTTAGTGTTAACTAACAGGGAAACACAAATTAATGACATCGAAATAGGGAGTGAGCTAGGGAACAGTGATCACAAAGTAATCAGATTTAGCATAGAATGGTATAGACCTGTAGGAGAAAATTCTGTTAAAGTGCCAGATTTTCGAAAAGCTGATTTTAATAGCCTAAGAAATTTTTTGGGTCAAATAGATTGGAAAGTCTTGGGTATGGGGTGTGGGCCGGTCTTGGAGCGAGACATGAACCCAGTGATAGGTGACGTAAAAGGGGATTTCGATGTGGATTTAATATATAACTTATTTAAGAATATTCTAAACAAAGCACAGGAACGTAGTATACCATACAAATTGAATAGATCAAATACTAATGACCCAAAGTGGATAACAAATAATTTAAAGAACCTTATAGGTAAAAAGAGAGCTTGGTACAAAAGGATTAAGAATGGGGAAGTCAGTTTAGAACAGGAATTCATACAACTGGTTAGAAATGTTAAAAAAGAGATTAGGAAAGCAAAAAGAATCTATGAAGTTCGCATAGCAGAGCAAGCAAAGTCAAATCCTAAAGGGTTTTTTCAGTTATATCGAACTAAGACTAGGGAAAGGATAGGTCCATTAAAATCTGAGACAGGTCAAATAACGGATAATGACAAGGAGATGAGTAGTATTTTTAACAAATATTTTATATCTGTATTTACTAAAGAAGAACTTAACAATATGCCTTCAGCTGAACAAGTCTATGTGGGTGGGGATGAGGACAGGTTAACTAGTTTAGCAGTTACCCGGGAGGATGTAATTAAACAATTAGAAAAACTAAAACCAAACAAATCCCCAGGGCCGGATGAAGTGTTTGCCAGGGTGCTTAAAGAATGCAAAGAAGAGCTTTCCGAGCCACTGTCTGCCATATTTAATAAATCGATAGAGTCAGGCAGAGTGCCAGAGTCATGGAAGGTAGCTAATGTGGTACCAACTTTTAAGAAAGGAGATAGATCACTTGCGTCAAACTATCGGCCAATTAGCCTAACGTCTATTGTGGGAAAGTTACTTGAATCAATAATTGCAAATACAATTCGTCTCCATCTTGAAAAACATAAATTAATAAATGAGTCGCAACATGGTTTTACAAATGGCCGTTCATGTTTAACAAATTTGCTAACTTTTTATTCCAGCATAGTTGAGGCAGTTGATAGTGGTAAGGATTGTGATGTTGTGTACCTTGACTTTAGCAAAGCTTTTGATACAGTGCCACATGAAAGACTAATTAAAAAAAAAAAAGCTCATGGTATTGGGGGTGCTATATTAACTTGGATTAGGGTATGGCTATTCCAAAGGACACAGATTTAGTATAAATGGGGTTAAGTCAGGGTGGGAAAATGTTGTAAGTGGAGTGCCTCAGGTCTCAGTACTGGGACCTCTGTGGTTTATAATATATATCAATGATTTAGATTCAGGTTTGAGTAGCAACATTTGCAAATTTGCCGATGATACGAAAATCGGTAGGGAAATTAATTCGGAGGAGGACTCACTATCACTTCAAGTTGATCTAGATAGGGTTTTGAAATGGTCAAAGGATTGGCAGATGTCTTTTTCCTTATTTATTTCTCTCCAGATTTTTGTATTATCGGCAAATTTGCAAATTTTGCTGCTCAAACCTGAGTCAAAATCATTTATATATATATATTATATTATGAATAACAAATGCCAGGACAGAGTCTTGAGGCACCCCACTTACAACATTTTCCCACTCTGACTTAACCCCATTTACACTAACTCTGTGTTTCCTTTGGTATAGCCATGCCCTAATCTAACTTAATATAGTACTCCCAATACCATGAGCCTCTAACTTTTTAATCAGTCTTTCCATGAGGCGCTGAGTCAAATGTACTCAATATCACATACCTTACCACTATAAACTGCCTCAATTATGCTGGAATAAAATGATAGCAAATTTATTAAACATGAACGGCCGTTTGTAAAACCATGAACGGCAATTTGTAAAACCATGACCAAGGGTCATGGGCTGGATTGATTGGCGACACCACAGACCCCCATCCTCAATATCAGCTATTGATACAAATAATGGCTCCAGAGAGCCTCACCATAACCCGTGCTACTGTTCCAAGTAGCTGAATCTAAAACACCAACAACAGGAGCCACGTATGGGCCAATAGGCCTTTTGTAGTTTCCCCGATTCTTATGTTATGATTATGCTTTTTATGAGCTTATGCCTTTGAATTATGATTTTTATGGTCCCCCTTTTCAGACTTCACACGGTTGTCAGTTCTGGATCAAATCCTATTTCAATAGGGACACTTATGATTGAATGACTCGCCATGCAATCACAATTCATCATGCGAAGTTGCACGAGACAAGTTGCAAATTTCTTGCCTTTAACATCAAATAGAAGACATTTTTTTCATATAGATAAAATCTATCCACATCAATGAACCGTATTTAGCTAGTTTTGTTCACATACTTGCAAAGTTATTGGTTTCAAAAATAAGATAATACAACGTTTTTATTATTTTTAATATATTTTCTTAATTCCTTAATCCAGTTAATGTCTATAACATTAACGAATCTCATTTTGTTTTTGGTTTTAATCACACAACTGAACATATATTTAGCCTTTATTACGCATAATGAAAACAGTAACACAGTAAAAATTTACTTAAAACATATAGAGCATCAATTATTAGACACAGTAATAATTATGTGGAATAATTATTATTCCAATTTAGAATAACCAAATTGCAAAAGCAGTTTCTGTAGTTCACAATCGCTCTTGTCGACGCCAATGCTGTCCATATAGTCCATGCTATCGTCATGAACTCTGTTGATGCCACTGTTCTCTGTCTTCATCTCAAACCTGTTACTGTTCTCTGTCTTCATCTCAAACCTGTTACTGTTCTCACCTTCTACGTCACTATAGAAACTGTTATCTTCAATGGAGGCGTTTCTCCATGTAACAATCTCAGCCTGTAGTTCCGGCAGGCGACTGTAGGAACCGTGGTCCAGAGGGCAACGCGTGAAGGGATCAGTGGGGGACGTCAGCAGCAGGTGGACCAGCGTCCACGCGTTCACCACCATCTTGGACGAATGCAAGAGCACCGGCGCCTCCATGACAGCCTGCGTCAGGCTGTCGAGGAATTTCTCCGGACAGTCTTCAGTCGACTCATCATTCCACATTTTCTCATATGTTGGGAAGTAATGGAAACTGAATCCAGACTTTTCTACCTCCTTGTTAAGCAAAGACAGGTGCTGAGCGTGATTAAGGCGCAGCACTCGACAAATAGATGTTGATTTCTCTGTATTTGATAATAATTTGTAAAGGTGGTCCAGAAGAGGCAAAACTCCAAAGAGTCTGCAACCAACTTCGTCTTGTAACGAGGAGCTGATTGCAACTAAACAGGATGTTACAGTTACAAGGGAAGCTGCAGCAACCTCAGCCATCCCAGGAACTTCAGAAACAATCATTGTGTGTGGTGTAACCATCATCTGCTCAAATATAAAACAAATGTCAATGAACGACAATATAGTATGAAAAGTATCTAAATTACCTGAAAGATAGTACACACGTATTGCTTCTGCGAGTTGTCCCAGCAGTTGCAATATATGGCTGAAAAAGGCTGCTTCTGGTCCAACCCTGAGACTCGCCAACTGGTGCACGGCTTCGGCAGCAACACAATGTAGGTGACCGTATTTATTAAGGCTCCGCAACACCTCGATGAAGTGGTAGGCAAGGTTCGTCTTTAAATCTCGGGGGTCGAGGTGATGAAGCTTCAGGTATACGCTCGTGACCACTAATCCTTCAACAACTTGCATCCCGGAGTTGACCTCCTGCAGGTACATGTCTGGACACATGGAAATGAATCTAATCATTTCTAGACGCAAATATGGGTTGGGACACATTTTTTGATCAGTGAACATCCTGAGAAGCCATTGTTTCAAGAGGTTAGAAGCTAATAATCCTAGATCCTTGCTGTTTTCCATCCGCCAGTGAGTGACTAGCTCGATCATTGTCCAGAGGACGCTCTCCCATCTTCCCGTCATCTTGACCGACTTCCTTCCCATACACGAGGACAGTGTCAGCGCCCAAAATATTCCAAGGCGAGCCTTGTTGGCAAAAGTATTTGTTTGGTCTGCATTAATATCAAGTTCGTGCACGTTTTTTTCCATCGTTTCAAAAAGATGATCGACGGAGATCTTGATGGGGTCGATCTTCGACACGGCTATGAGGAATGACTGAAGTCTAGGGATGGTAACGTCGTTGGCGCTCATTGTAAAGCCAAGGTAAATTTTTCACAAGAATAAAGTAAAGATACCTTTATGGTCAGGTCTGACGTATAATGCCCAATGATTTTAGGACGTCTTATATATAATTCGGAGTGTGGGAACTGAGGTGCGATTAAATGAGTGTGGTGTAGAAGGCTTCATAAACATAAGAATAAATATAACTACAGAAGGCCTTTTGCCCATACGAGGCAGCTCCTATTTATAACCACCCAATCCCAATATATATATATATATATATATATATATATATATATATATATATATATATATATATATATATATATATATATATGAGAACATAAAAAATAAAAATAACTGCAGAGGGCCTATAGGCCCATACGAGGCAGCTTCTATTTATAACTACTCAATCCCACTCATATACATGTCCAACAAGAGATAAGGAGAGCAAAAAAATTATGAAGTTCGTTTAGCAGGCTAAGCTAAATGCATTTGTTAAGCAAATGCAAATCCTAAAGGATTTTTTCAGTTATATTGAACAAAGATTAGGGGAAAGGATAGGTCCATTAAAAAACGAGACAGGTCAGATAACGGATAATGACGAAGAGATGAGTAGTATTTTTAATAAATATTTTGTTTCTGTATTTACTAAAGAAGAACAAATTAACAAGAGCCGTTTTGAGGATTCGAACCTGCGTCCGAGAGCATCCCAGACGCTGCCTTAAGTTAATTTTAATAACGTCCCCTGCATCCCAGATTTTCGAAAAGCTGATTTATATAGCCTAAGAATTTTTGGGGGGCAAATAGATTGGAAAGTCTTGGGCATGGAGGGTGTGCCAGGCTTGAAGCAAGACGTGAACCCAGCGATAGGTGACGTATAAGGGGATTTCGATGTGGGTTCAATATATAACTTATTTAGGAATATTCTAAGCAAAGCACAGGAACGTATAATCTCCTTGCCATACAAATTGAATAGAACATAAGAACAAACGTAACTGCAGAAGGCCTATTGGCCTATATGAGGCAGCTCCTATCTATAACCACCCAATCCCACTCATATACTTGTCCAACCCGCGCTTGAAACAATCGAGGTACCCCACATCCACCACGTTACGCGGCAATTGGGTCCACAAATCAACAACCCTGTTACTTAACCAGTATTTACCCAAGTCTGTCCTAAATCTAAACTTATCCAATTTTGAACGTTTTATGCCAGAAATAGGGGGAACAGATTAAGGGTTTGCTATCCGGGAGCTGGAATTGGTGATATTGTTGAAAACATGAATGATATTATGACGGGAAATGGGAACAAACCCATGTTTGTATTAGTGCAGGGGGTAATGATGTTATGCGAGTTAGGAGTGAGGAACTAATACAGAGATTTAGGACAGCCATTGAATTAGTTAGGAGCAAGGGAGGAATCCCGAATGGCTATTCCAAAGGAAACAGAGAGATAGTATAAATGGGGTTAAGTCAGTGTGGGATAATGTTGTCAGTGGAGTACCTCAGGGCTCTGTCCTGGGACCTCTGTTGTTTATAATATATATAAATGATTTAGATTCAGGTTTGAGTAGCAACATTTGCAAATTTGCCGATGATACGAAAATCGGTAGGGAAATTAATTCGGAGGAGGACTCACTATCACTTCAAGTTGATCTAGATAGGGTTTTGAAATGGTCAAATGATTGGCAAATGCAGTTTAATGCTGATAAATGTAAAGTTCTGAGGCTAGGTAATGGTGATAGAGTTACAAGATACGAGCTAGATGGTGTTGTGATTGCGAAGTCGGATTGCGAAAGGGATCTGGGAGTTATGATTAGTAAGAATTTAAAACAAAAGGATCAATGCATGAATGTTCGTAATAAGGCGAATAGGACACTGGGATTTATTAATCGAAGCGTTAGTAACAAGACACCTGGTGTGGTTCTTAAGCTATATCTTGCTCTGGTTAGGCCTCATTTAGATTATGCAGTTCAGTTTTGGTCGCCGTATTATAGAATGGAGATAAATTCACTTGAATGTGTCCAACGTAGGATGACTAAGTTAATTCCCCAAATTAGAAATCTTTCATATGAAGAAAGATTAACAAAGCTTTCACTGGAAAGGCGAAGAGTTAGGGGTGACATGATAGAGGTTTACAAGTGGATGAATGGACATAACAGGGGGGATATTAATAGGGGTATTAAAAGTATCAACATAAGATAGAACTCGAAACAATGGGTATAAATTGGATAAGTTTAGATTTAGGAAAGACTTGGGTAAATACTGGTTCAGTAACAGGGTTGTTGATTTGTGGAACCAATTGTCGCGTAAAGTGGTGGAGGTGGTGTCCCTCGATTGTTTCAAGCACGGGTTGGACAAGTATGTGAGTGGGATTGGATGGTTATAGAATAGGAGCTTCCTCGTATGGGCCAATAGGCCTTCTGCAGTTACTTTTGTTGTTATGAGCCTGCAGTTCACTCGGAACGGAAACCAGCGAGGAGCGGCGGAGCGCAGGCCCCTCAGGCTGCTCAGAAAGTTAAGGAGGTACCGAAGCGAATTTTGGTTGTGGGAGATTCCCAGGTGAGGTATTTAGAACGTTTTGTGCCAGAGATAGGAGGAACAGATTAAGGGTTTGCTATCAGGGAGCTGGAATTGGTGATATTGTTGGAAACATGAATGATATTATGACGAGAAATGGGAACAAACCCATTATTTGTATTAGTGCAGGGGGTAATGATGTTGGGCGAGTTAGGAGTGAGGAACTAATACAGAGATTCAGGACAGCCATTGAATTAGTTAGGAGCAAGGGAAGAATCCCGATCATATGTGGCATTCTTCCAAGAAAGGGAGTGGGAAATGAATGGATGTCGAGGGCACTTGGTGTCAATTGCCGGCTGGAAAGATATTGCAAATCAAATGCAATATCTTTCATAGACAACTGGGAACACTTCTATGGAAGAAATGAAATGTATGCTCGTGATGGGGTGCATCTATCGAGGGCTGGGGTTGTTGCTGTTGCGAACTCGTTTGAACCAGTGGTTAGAGGTGTTTGTTTGGGTTTAAACTGTTAGTAGATAGTGGTATGGGAATTGATTTGGATGAAGGAGGTAATAAAAGTATGTGTTCGTGGGAGAAAAGAATTGGCAAAATGATCAGGGAAAGAAAAGGGCCTCAAAATAACAATTCACTTAGGGTATATTACACTAACAGTAGAAGTCTTAGAAATAAAATTAACGATTTAAATGCTCTTGTCTGCACAGAAAAAATAGATATTATTGCACTTACCGAAACGTGGATGAATGTAGAAAATAGAGAACTATTAGCTGAATATCAAATAGATGGATTTAAACTATTTCACACAGATAGATATGTTAAACGAGGAGGGGGAGTAGCCATATATGTTAGGGACAATTTGAAATGTAGTCTCAAAGATGGAATCAAAACTGAGCCACACACAGAAACTATTTGGATAAAATTAAACGAAAAAGCAAATAATATTATAATAGGCGTTATATATAGGCCACCAAATTTAGACATAATGGAAGCAAAGCATCTATTGGATGAAATATCTAGAGCATCTAGATCTAACAGTATTTATGTCATGGGTGACTTTAATTTTAGTGGAATAAACTGGGTGAACAAAACAGGGAATAGTGAAGCAGAAGATTTTCTAGAATTAATTGACGATTGCTTTCTTACGCAACACATTAAGGAACCAACGCGGGAAAATAATATTTTAGATTTAGTGTTAACTAACAGGGAAACACAAATTAATGACTTCGAAATAGGGAGTGAGCTAGGGAACAGTGATCACAAAGTAATCAGATTTAGCATAGAATGGTATAGACCTGTAGGAGAAAATTCTGTTAAAGTGCCAGATTTTCGAAAAGCTGATTTTAATAGCCTAAGAAATTTTTTGGGTCAAATAGATTGGAAAGTCTTGGGTATGGGATGTGGGCCGGTCTTGGAGCGAGACATGAACCCAGTGATAGGTGACGTAAAAGGGGATTTCGATGTGGATTTAATATATAACTTATTTAAGAATATTCTAAACAAAGCACAGGAACGTAGTATACCATACAAATTGAATAGATCAAATACTAATGACCCAAAGTGGATAACAAATAATTTGAAGAACCTTATAGGTAAAAAGAGAGCTTGGTACAAAAGGATTAAGAATGGGGAAGTCAGTTTAGAACAGGAATTCATACAACTGGTTAGAAATATTAAAAAAGAGATTAGGAAAGCAAAAAGAATCTATGAAGTTCGCATAGCAGAGCAAGCAAAGTCAAATCCTAAAGGGTTTTTTCAGTTATATCGAACTAAGACTAGGGAAAGGATAGGTCCATTAAAATCTGAGACAGGTCAAATAACGGATAATGACAAGGAGATGAGTAGTATTTTTAACAAATATTTTATATCTGTATTTACTAAAGAAGAACTTAACAATATGCCTTCAGCTGAACAAGTCTATGTGGGTGGGGATGAGGACAGGTTGACTAGTTTAGCAGTTACCCGGGAGGATGTAATTAAACAATTAGAAAAACTAAAACCAAACAAATCCCCAGGGCCGGATGAAGTGTTTGCCAGGGTGCTTAAAGAATGCAAAGAAGAGCTTTCCGAGCCACTGTCTGCCATATTTAATAAATCGATAGAGTCAGGCAGAGTGCCAGAGTCATGGAAGGTAGCTAATGTGGTACCAATTTTTAAGAAAGGAGATAGATCACTTGCGTCAAACTATCGGCCAATTAGCCTAACGTCTATTGTGGGAAAGTTACTTGAATCAATAATTGCAAATACAATTCGTCTCCATCTTGAAAAACATAAATTAATAAATGAGTCGCAACATGGTTTTACAAATGGGCGTTCATGTTTAACAAATTTGCTAACTTTTTATTCCAGCATAGTTGAGGCAGTTGATAGTGGTAAGGATTGTGATGTTGTGTACCTTGACTTTAGCAAAGCTTTTGATACAGTGCCACATGAAAGACTAATTAAAAAAAAAAAGCTCATGGTATTGGGGGTGCTATATTAACTTGGATTAGGGTATGGCTATTCCAAAGGACACAGATTTAGTATAAATGGGGTTAAGTCAGGGTGGGAAAATGTTGTAAGTGGAGTGCCTCAGGTCTCAGTACTGGGACCTCTGTGGTTTATAATATATATCAATGATTTAGATTCAGGTTTGAGTAGCAACATTTGCAAATTTGCCGATGATACGAAAATCGGTAGGGAAATTAATTCGGAGGAGGACTCACTATCACTTCAAGTTGATCTAGATAGGGTTTTGAAATGGTCAAAGGATTGGCAGATGTCTTTTTCCTTATTTATTTCTCTCCCGATTTTTGTATTATCGGCAAATTTGCAAATTTTGCTGCTCAAACCTGAGTCAAAATCATTTATATATATATTATATTATGAATAACAAATGCCAGGACAGAGTCTTGAGGCACCCCACTTACAACATTTTCCCACTCTGACTTAACCCCATTTACACTAACTCTGTGTTTCCTTTGGTATAGCCATGCCCTAATCTAACTTAATATAGTACTCCCAATACCATGAGCCTCTAACTTTTTAATCAGTCTTTCCATGAGGCGCTGAGTCAAATGTACTCAATATCACATACCTTACCACTATAACATAAGAACATAAGAACATAAGAACAAAGGTAACTGCAGAAGGCCTATTGGCCCATACGAGGCAGCTCCTATTCTATAACCACCCAATCCCACTCATATACTTGTCCAACCCGTGCTTGAAACAATCAAGGGACCCCACCTCCACAATGTTACGCGGCAATTGGTTCCACAAATCAACAACCCTGTTACTGAACCAGTATTTACCCAAGTCTTTCCTAAATCTAAACTTATCCAATTTATACCCATTGTTTCGTGTTCTGTCCTGTGTTGATACTTTTAATACCCTATTAATATCCCCCCGGTTATGTCCATTCATCCACTTGTAAACCTCTATCATGTCACCCCTAACTCTTCGCCTTTCCAGTGAATGCAACTTAAGCTTTGTTAATCTTTCTTCATATGAAAGATTTCTAATTTGGGGAATTAACTTAGTCATCCTACGCTGGACACGTTCAAGTGAATTTATATCCATTCTATAATATTGCGACCAAAACTGAACTGCATAATCTAAATGGGGCCTAACTAGAGCAAGATATAGCTTGAGAACCACACCAGGTGTCTTGTTACTAACGCTGCGATTAATAAATCCAAGTGTCCGATTTGCCTTATTACGAACATTTATGCATTGGTCCTTTTGTTTTAAATTCTTACTAATCATAACTCCCAGATCCCTTTCGCAATCCGACTTCGCAATCACAACACCATCTAGCTCGTATCTTGTAACTCTATCATCATTACCTAACCTCAGAACTTTACATTTATCAGCATTAAACTGCATCTGCCAATCCTTTGACCATTTCAAAACCCTATCTAGATCAACTTGAAGTGATAGTGAGTCCTCCTCCGAATTAATTTCCCTACCGATTTTCGTATCATCGGCAAATTTGCAAATGTTGCTACTCAAACCTGAATCTAAATCATTTATATATATTATAAACAACAGAGGTCCCAGGACAGAGCCTTGAGGCACTCCACTTACATCATTTTCCCACTCTGACTTGATTCCATTTATACTAACTCTCTGTTTCCTTTGGTATAGCCATGCCCTAATCCAGCTTAATATAGCACCCCCAATACCATGAGACTCTATCTTTTTAATCAGTCTTTCATGTGGCACTGTATCAAAAGCTTTGCTAAAGTCAAGGTATACAACATCGCAATCCTTACCACTATCAACTGCCTCAACAATGCTAGAATAAAAAGATAACAAATTTGTTAAACATAAACGGCCATTTATAAAACCATGTTGCGACTCAATTATTAATTTATGTTTTTCAAGATGAAGACGAATTTTATTTGCTATTATAGATTCGAGTAACTTTCCCACAATAGACGTTAGGCTAATTGGTCGATAGTTAGACGCAAGTGATCTATCTCCTTTCTTAAAAACGGGTATCACATTAGCAACTTTCCAAAACTCTGGCACTCTGCCTGACTCTATTGATTTATTAAATATGGTTGACAGTGGGTCACAAAGCTCCTCTTTGCATTCTATATAACTGCCTATATAACATTCTATATAACATTCTATATACCATTCTATATATTCTATATAACTGCTCCTCTATAAACTGCCTCAATTATGCTGGAATAAAATGATAGCAAATTTATTAAACATGAACGGCCGTTTGTAAAACCATGAACGGCAATTTGTAAAACCATGACCAATGGTCATGGGCTGGATTGATTGGCGACACCACAGACCCCCATCCTCAATATCAGCTATTGATACAAATAATGGCTCCAGAGAGCCTCACCATAACCCGTGCTACTGTTCCAAGTAGCTGAATCTAAAACACCAACAACAGGAGCCACGTATGGGCCAATAGGCCTTTTGTAGTTTCCCCGATTCTTATGTTATGATTATGCTTTTTATGAGCTTATGCCTTTGAATTATGATTTTTATGGTCCCCCTTTTCAGACTTCACACGGTTGTCAGTTCTGGATCCAATCCTATTTCAATAGGGGCACTTATGATTGAATGACTCGCCATGCAATCACAATTCATCATGCGAAGTTGCACGAGACAAGTTGCAAATTTCTTGCCTTTAACATCAAATAGAAGACATTTTTTTCATATGGATAAAATCTATCCACATCAATGAACCGTATTTAGCTAGTTTTGTTCACATACTTGCAAAGTTATTGGTTTCAAAAATAAGATAATACAACGTTTTTATTATTTTTAATATATTTTCTTAATTCCTTAATCCAGTTAATGTCTATAACATTAACGAATCTCATTTTGTTTTTGGTTTTAATCACACAACTGAACATATATTTAGCCTTTATTACGCATAATGAAAACAGTAACACAGTAAAAATTTACTTAAAACATATAGAGCATCAATTATTAGACACAGTAATAATTATGTGGAATAATTATTATTCCAATTTAGAATAACCAAATTGCAAAAGCAGTTTCTGTAGTTCACAATCGCTCTTGTCGAGGCCAATGCTGTCCATATAGTCCATGCTATCGTCATGAACTCTGTTGATGCCACTGTTCTCTGTCTTCATCTCAAACCTGTTACTGTTCTCTGTCTTCATCTCAAACCTGTTACTGTTCTCACCTTCTACGTCACTATAGAAACTGTTATCTTCAATGGAGGCGTTTCTCCATGTAACAATCTCAGCCTGTAGTTCGGGCAGGCGACTGTAGGAACCGTGGTCCAGAGGGCAACGCGTGAAGGGATCAGTGGGGGACGTCAGCAGCAGGTGGACCAGCGTCGACGCGTTCACCACCATCTTGGACGAATGCAAGAGCACCGGCGCCTCCATGACAGCCTGCGTCAGGCTGTCGAGGAATTTCTCCGGACAGTCTTCAGTCGACTCATCATTCCACATTTTCTCATATGTTGGGAAGTAATGGAAACTGAATCCAGACTTTTCTACCTCCTTGTTAAGCGAAGACAGGTGCTGAGCGTGATTAAGGCGCAGCACTCGACAAATAGATGTTGATTTCTCTGTATTTGATAATAATTTGTAAAGGTGGTCCAGAAGAGGCAAAACTCCAAAGAGTCTGCAACCAACTTCGTCTTGTAACGAGGAGCTGATTGCAACTAAACAGGATGTTACAGTTACAAGGGAAGCTGCAGCAACCTCAGCCATCCCAGGAACTTCAGAAACAATCATTGTGTGTGGTGTAACCATCATCTGCTCAAATATAAAACAAATGTCAATGAACGACAATATAGTATGAAAAGTATCTAAATTACCTGAAAGATAGTACACACGTATTGCTTCTGCGAGTTGTCCCAGCAGTTGCAATATATGGCTGAAAAAGGCTGCTTCTGGTCCAACCCTGAGACTCGCCAACTGGTGCACGGCTTCGGCAGCAACACAATGTAGGTGGCCGTATTTATTAAGGCTCCGCAACACCTCGATGAAGTGGTAGGCAAGGTTCGTCTTTAAATCTCGGGGGTCGAGGTGATGAAGCTTCAGGTATACGCTCGTGACCACTAATCCTTCAACAACTTGCATCCCGGAGTTGACCTCCTGCAGGTACATGTCTGGACACATGGAAATGAATCTAATCATTTCTAGACGCAAATATGGGTTGGGACACATTTTTTGATCAGTGAACATCCTTGTGAACCCATTGTTTCAAGAGGTTAGAAGCTAATAATCCTAGATCCTTGCTGTTTTCCATCCGCCAGTGAGTGACAAGCTCGATCATTGTCCAGAGGACGCTCTCCCATCTTCCCGTCATCTTGACCGACTTCCTTCCCATACATGAGGACAGTGTCAGCGCCCAAAATATTCCAAGGCGAGCCTTGTTGGCAAAAGTATTTGTTTGGTCTGCATTAATATCAAGTTCGTGCACGTTTTTTTCCATCGTTTCAAAAAGATGATCGACGGAGATCTTGATGGGGTCGATCTTCGACACGGCTATGAGGAATGACTGAAGTCTAGGGATGGTAACGTCGTTGGCGCTCATTGTAAAGCCAAGGTAAATTTTTCACAAGAATAAAGTAAAGATAACTTTATGGTCAGGTCTGACGTATAATGCCCAATGATTTTAGGACGTCTTATATATAATTCGGAGTGTGGGAACTGAGGTGCGATTAAATGAGTGTGGTGTAGAAGGCTTCATAAACATAAGAACATTAGAACATAAGAATAAATGTGACTACAGAAGGCCTTTTGCCCATACGAGGCAGCTCCTATTTATAACCACCCAATCCCACTCATATATATATATATATATATTAGTATATTTTGGTAGCAGTCTTTCCTGTAGACATATATTATTAAATATGACCGAAAAAGTAAGATTAATAATTCTAACACGAATTTTCTCAATCTTTCGTACATTACGCTTCACTGTTGGAGGTAAATCAAAAATCACTTCTCCAAAATTCATTTTTATTTATAATAAATAAAAATGAATTTTGGAGAAGTGATTGAAGTTAATTTTAATTAATGAAGTTCGTTTAGCAGGCTAAGCTAAATGCATTTGTTAAGCAAATGCAAATCCTAAAGGATTTTTTCAGTTATATTGAACAAAGATTAGGGGAAAGGATAGGTCCATTAAAAAACGAGACAGGTCAGATAACGGATAATGACGAAGAGATGAGTAGTATTTTTAATAAATATTTTGTTTCTGTATTTACTAAAGAAGAACAAATTAACAAGAGCCGTTTTGAGGATTCGAACCTGCGTCCGAGAGCATCCCAGACGCTGCCTTAAGTTAATTTTAATAACGTCCCCTGCATCCCAGATTTTCGAAAAGCTGATTTATATAGCCTAAGAATTTTTGGGGGGCAAATAGATTGGAAAGTCTTGGGCATGGAGGGTGTGCCAGGCTTGAAGCAAGACGTGAACCCAGCGATAGGTGACGTATAAGGGGATTTCGATGTGGGTTCAATATATAACTTATTTAGGAATATTCTAAGCAAAGCACAGGAACGTATAATCTCCTTGCCATACAAATTGAATAGAACATAAGAACAAACGTAACTGCAGAAGGCCTATTGGCCTATATGAGGCAGCTCCTATCTATAACCACCCAATCCCACTCATATACTTGTCCAACCCGCGCTTGAAACAATCGAGGTACCCCACATCCACCACGTTACGCGGCAATTGGGTCCACAAATCAACAACCCTGTTACTGAACCAGTATTTACCCAAGTCTGTCCTAAATCTAAACTTATCCAATTTTGAACGTTTTATGCCAGAAATAGGGGGAACAGATTAAGGGTTTGCTATCCGGGAGCTGGAATTGATGATATTGTTGAAAACATGAATGATATTATGATGGGAAATGGGAACAAACCCATTATTTGTATAAGTGCAGAGGGTAATGATGTTATGCGAGTTAGGAGTGAGGAACTAATACAGAGATTTAGGACAGCCATTGAATTAGTTAGGAGCAAGGGAGGAATCCCGAATGGCTATTCCAAAGGAAACAGAGAGATAGTATAAATGGGGTTAAGTCAGTGTGGGATAATGTTGTCAGTGGAGTACCTCAGGGCTCTGTCCTGGGACCTCTGTTGTTTATAATATATATAAATGATTTAGATTCAGGTTTGAGTAGCAACATTTGCAAATTTGCCGATGATACGAAAATCGGTAGGGAAATTAATTCGGAGGAGGACTCACTATCACTTCAAGTTGATCTAGATAGGGTTTTGAAATGGTCAAATGATTGGCAAATGCAGTTTAATGCTGATAAATGTAAAGTTCTGAGGCTAGGTAATGGTGATAGAGTTACAAGATACGAGCTAGATGGTGTTGAGATTGCGAAGTCGGATTGCGAAAGGGATCTGGGAGTTATGATTAGTAAGAATTTAAAACAAAAGGATCAATGCATGAATGTTCGTAATAAGGCGAATAGGACACTGGGATTTATTAATCGAAGCGTTAGTAACAAGACACCTGGTGTGGTTCTTAAGCTATATCTTGCTCTGGTTAGGCCCCATTTAGATTATGCAGTTCAGTTTTGGTCGCCGTATTATAGAATGGAGATAAATTCACTTGAATGTGTCCAACGTAGGATGACTAAGTTAATTCCCCAAATTAGAAATCTTTCATATGAAGAAAGATTAACAAAGCTTTCACTGGAAAGGCGAAGAGTTAGGGGTGACATGATAGAGGTTTACAAGTGGATGAATGGACATAACAGGGGGGATATTAATAGGGGTATTAAAAGTATCAACATAAGATAGAACTCGAAACAATGGGTATAAATTGGATAAGTTTAGATTTAGGAAAGACTTGGGTAAATACTGGTTCAGTAACAGGGTTGATGATTTGTGGAACCAATTGTCGCGTAAAGTGGTGGAGGTGGTGTCCCTCGATTGTTTCAAGCACGGGTTGGACAAGTATGTGAGTGGGATTGGGTGGTTATAGAATAGGAGCTGCCTCGTATGGGCCAATAGGCCTTCTGCAGTTACCTTTGTTCTTATGAGCCTGCAGTTCACTCGGAACGGAAACCAGGGAGGAGCGGCAGAGCGCAGGCCCCTCAGGCTGCTCAGAAAGTTAAGGAGGTACCGAAGCGAATTTTGGTTGTGGGAGATTCCCAGGTGAGGTATTTAGACAGAACGTTTTGTGCCAGAGATAGGAGGAACAGATTAAGGGTTTGCTATCAGGGAGCTGGAATTGGTGATATTGTTGGAAACATGAATGATATTATGACGAGAAATGGGAACAAACCCATTATTTGTATTAGTGCAGGGGGTAATGATGTTGGGCGAGTTAGGAGTGAGGAACTAATACAGAGATTCAGGACAGCCATTGAATTAGTTAGGAGCAAGGGAAGAATCCCGATCATATGTGGCATTCTTCCAAGAAAGGGAGTGGGAAATGAATGGATGTCGAGGGCACTTGGTGTCAATTGCCGGCTGGAAAGATATTGCAAATCAAATGCAATATCTTTCATAGACAACTGGGAACACTTCTATGGAAGAAATGAAATGTATGCTCGTGATGGGGTGCATCTATCGAGGGCTGGGGTTGATGCTGTTGCGAACTCGTTTGAACCAGTGGTTAGAGGTGTTTGTTTGGGTTTAAACTGTTAGTAGATAGTGGTATGGGAATTGATTTGGATGAAGGAGGTAATAAAAGTATGTGTTCGTGGGAGAAAAGAATTGGCAAAATGATCAGGGAAAGAAAAGGGCCTCAAAATAACAATTCACTTAGGGTATATTACACTAACAGTAGAAGTCTTAGAAATAAAATTAACGATTTAAATGCTCTTGTCTGCACAGAAAAAATAGATATTATTGCACTTACCGAAACGTGGATGAATGTAGAAAATAGAGAACTATTAGCTGAATATCAAATAGATGGATTTAAACTATTTCACACAGATAGATATATTAAACGAGGAGGGGGAGTAGCCATATATGTTAGGGACAATTTGAAATGTAGTCTCAAAGATGGAATCAAAACTGAGCCACACACAGAAACTATTTGGATAAAATTAAACGAAAAAGCAAATAATATTATAATAGGCGTTATATATAGGCCACCAAATTTAGACATAATGGAAGCAAAGCATCTATTGGATGAAATATCTAGAGCATCTAGATCTAACAGTATTTATGTCATGGGTGACTTTAATTTTAGTGGAATAAACTGGGTGAACAAAACAGGGAATAGTGAAGCAGAAGATTTTCTAGAATTAATTGACGATTGCTTTCTTACGCAACACATTAAGGAACCAACGCGGGAAAATAATATTTTAGATTTAGTGTTAACTAACAGGGAAACACAAATTAATGACATCGAAATAGGGAGTGAGCTAGGGAACAGTGATCACAAAGTAATCAGATTTAGCATAGAATGGTATAGACCTGTAGGAGAAAATTCTGTTAAAGTGCCAGATTTTCGAAAAGCTGATTTTAATAGCCTAAGAAATTTTTTGGGTCAAATAGATTGGAAAGTCTTGGGTATGGGGTGTGGGCCGGTCTTGGAGCGAGACATGAACCCAGTGATAGGTGACGTAAAAGGGGATTTCGATGTGGATTTAATATATAACTTATTTAAGAATATTCTAAACAAAGCACAGGAACGTAGTATACCATACAAATTGAATAGATCAAATACTAATGACCCAAAGTGGATAACAAATAATTTAAAGAACCTTATAGGTAAAAAGAGAGCTTGGTACAAAAGGATTAAGAATGGGGAAGTCAGTTTAGAACAGGAATTCATACAACTGGTTAGAAATGTTAAAAAAGAGATTAGGAAAGCAAAAAGAATCTATGAAGTTCGCATAGCACAGCAAGCAAAGTCAAATCCTAAAGGGTTTTTTCAGTTATATCGAACTAAGACTAGGGAAAGGATAGGTCCATTAAAATCTGAGACAGGTCAAATAACGGATAATGACAAGGAGATGAGTAATATTTTTAACAAATTTTCTATATCTGTATTTACTAAAGAAGAACTTAACAATATGCCTTCAGCTGAACAAGTCTATGTGGGTGGGGATGAGGACAGGTTGACTAGTTTAGCAGTTACCCGGGAGGATGTAATTAAACAATTAGAAAAACTAAAACCAAACAAATCCCCAGGGCCGGATGAAGTGTTTGCCAGGGTGCTTAAAGAATGCAAAGAAGAGCTTTCCGAGCCACTGTCTGCCATATTTAATAAATCGATAGAGTCAGGCAGAGTGCCAGAGTCATGGAAGGTAGCTAATGTGGTACCAATTTTTAAGAAAGGAGATAGATCACTTGCGTCAAACTATCGGCCAATTAGCCTAACGTCTATTGTGGGAAAGTTACTTGAATCAATAATTGCAAATACAATTCGTCTCCATCTTGAAAAACATAAATTAATAAATGAGTCGCAACATGGTTTTACAAATGGCCGTTCATGTTTAACAAATTTGCTAACTTTTTATTCCAGCATAGTTGAGGCAGTTGATAGTGGTAAGGATTGTGATGTTGTGTACCTTGACTTTAGCAAAGCTTTTGATACAGTGCCACATGAAAGACTAATTAAAAAAAAAATGCTCATGGTATTGGGGGTGCTATATTAACTTGGATTAGGGTATGGCTATTCCAAAGGACACAGATTTAGTATAAATGGGGTTAAGTCAGGGTGGGAAAATGTTGTAAGTGGAGTGCCTCAGGTCTCAGTACTGGGACCTCTGTGGTTTATAATATATATCAATGATTTAGATTCAGGTTTGAGTAGCAACATTTGCATATTTGCCGATGATACGAAAATCGGTAGGGAAATTAATTCGGAGGAGGACTCACTATCACTTCAAGTTGATCTAGATAGGGTTTTGAAATGGTCAAAGGATTGGCAGATGTCTTTTTCCTTATTTATTTCTCTCCCGATTTTTGTATTATCGGCAAATTTGCAAATTTTGCTGCTCAAACCTGAGTCAAAATCATTTATATATATTGTGACGGTAACGCGTTGGTGTTCGGCTGTTTAAGGCTAGGGGTATGGCCTCGTCACATAGTTATAAAAAAAATAGAAAAACTGGAACTTCGTCTGTGGTAAGGTAAGGAGAAGACACACAAAACACAAGTAAACTTTAACAATGAAATTTTAATTACGTTAAATAAATCAAAACATGAAAATAATGCACAAACAAATATGTATAATAAAATCAATCAATCAAAATAATAAGAATACTTAAATGACACAATGAAAAGTTACGTTAAGGCAAAATAACAAGAAGTGCAATACAACAGTTAAGTGGGAGGTGCTGGAATATTG
>NW_027189866.1:0-76864 GCF_040958095.1 Procambarus clarkii | reverse complement strand
GTTCGAATCCCGGTTGACGCAAGAGGAAATCGGCAGATATTCTTTAACCTGATTCACCTGTTCACCTAGCACAAATGTATCCATCAATGTAGCCCTTTATTTATCTATTTATAATTGTCAATCCATCAATCTATCTTCCCATAAACCAACAATTTTTCATTATATACATCTATCTTACTATGTATCCGTCCATCTACTCGACTGTTTATCCATCCATCTACTCATCTGTCTTTTCATCCATCAACTCATCTATGGATCCGTCTATCCGTCAATGTATATATTTATCAATCAACGTATCCATCCATATATCTATCTATTACTATTTATATCTATCTCTCTATCTATTTGTATCCGACGATCCTACTAACTCATTTTCCATTAATCTATCCATTTATCATTCTACTTATCTATCAATCTATTTATTCATCTACTTCTCTTTCCATCTATCCATCTACTCATCTATCTAACCATTAATCTATCTACATACTCCCCACTCCGTCTCCTATCGTTTTCCCAAACTCCCTCCTCCCGTACCGGCTCCTTCTTTTTTCCACCCTCCCGTAACCCTGCTCATCCTCCCTCCTTCTGCCCTTCCCATACCCGCCCCTATTCCATCCCGCCCTTCCCATCGTCTTAACTCTCGGGGCAGTTCTTTACCTTCGTTCTCACTCCTTCCGCCGTTTCTCACTCTCGCCCTCCTTACTGTCTTCCTTCCCTCCCTCCCTCCCGCTGCTAGTCCTTCCCTTCTTACCCTTCCCGTAGTCCTCCCTCCCAGCACCAGTCCTTCTCATCGTCCTCTTACCTCCCCCAGTACCTCCTTCACTCCCTCTTCCCCTCTTTCACCTCACCTACACCTCTTCTCCTGTTCTCCCTCTTTATACCACCTCTAAATCTCCCGCCCCCCCCCACCGGCTTTGTACCTCTTCCCTCTTACAAAAATTAGGATCAATAGGACCAAAATTAAACTACTTTATGTGTTTAATTTAAGGAAATCATTTTTTCTGATTACGAAAAAGTCTTCAACCATCTCCAGTAATAATTCACAATTAACCTTAATTGAATCAACAGGGAGAGAGGGGGGGAGGGGTGAGAATAAATAATAATTATTCCAAAATACTTTAACTAATGTCTACACCTACCATCCTATGTCCGTTCCCTACCTCAGACCATTTCCCCTCTAATTTGGTAAAAATAAGCCTTAATAATATAATAATAAATATATTCAAAAAAATCTGTGGATAGCTACAGCCTCCAGCATATATATATATATATATATATATATATATATATATATATATATATATATATATATATATATATATATATATATATATATATATATATATATATATATATATATATATATATATATATATATATATATATATATATATATAAGCCCATAAGCAATCCAGTTGGGATCGCCCCATTGCCGACAAAGTAGCTCCAACATTACTGTAAGCTGCGACAACACCACATGATACTGCCCGACTTAGAGCTGTAGCAGCTCCCCATGCAGAGGACTTGCTATTAGCAACCCCCAATATCAGCTACTAGCACTCGTCTCACCACAGGCCCTCTGAATGGCTGTGGCTCTCCGCCTCACTGCCCGAATCCACACCGAATACAGGGGTTTTGGTGGCGAGGCAGTGGCCGACAGGTACGGACGACATGGCCTTCTCTGCCAAAGGACAGGAGGATGGCATGCAAGACACTGCGATGTTAACGACATTATAAAGAGAAGCCTTATCACGGAAGGTTGTCCAGCAGAGAGAGAGTCCCGTTCCGTATTGCCCCGCAACTCTGATGAGCCTGTTGGTCGCCCAGATGGGATCACGGTGAACCCCTGGAAGAATGGTAGACAGTTATTGTGGGACTACACTTGCGTTTCAACTTTAGGCAACACCTATGTTAACTTCAGTGCTGCTCAGGCAGGAGGTGCTGCCAATCACTGGGAAGCAGCCAAGTCACATAAAAACGGAGACCTTGATCACTACTACAATTTTGTCCCCATTGCCTCAGAGACACTTGGTGCCTGGGGTAAAAGTGCTGCAAGTTTTTTGAAGGAGCTGGGGTCGAAGCTAATTGAAACAACTAGAGACCCTACAGCCGTCAGTTTTCTCTTTCAGCGCCTTAGTGTGGAGATCCAGAGAGGAATGGCTCACAGCATCCATGCTTCCTGCCCGCAATCCAAGGAGCTGGATGAGTTTGGGGGTTGTAATATAAATATTATGATTAAATTGTATTTATTTTTTCGTTTCGTTGCCTTATTTATCATTAATTTTTAAATTTTCGGTATAAAAATTTATTTTTGTGTCTATGGATGTCTGTCTGTGTGTTTGTTTGAGTGTCCCTGTGAGTGTTTGGGGGAGTGTTTGTCCGGTTATACCTGTGGGTCCACGAGGCCATCTGTGTCCCCTCAGATGGTCTCCCTTATCACAGTTTTTGTGTATAGATGTGTGTCTGTGTGAGTGTTCGGGTGAGTGTGTGTCCGGTTATACCTGTGAGTCCACGAGGCCATCTGTGTCCCCTCAGATGGTCTTCTTTATCACAGTTTGTGTCTATGGATGCAGGCGATGAGTCACAATAACGCGGCTAAAGTATGTTGACCAGACCACACACTAGAAGGTGAAGGAACGACGACGTTTCGGTAAGTCCTTGACCATTCTCAAGTCGACTGAGAATGTGTCTATGAATGTGTGTCTGGGTGAGTGTCCCTGTGAGTGTCCGGGTGAGTGTGTGTGTTCGGGTATACCTGTGGGTCCACGAGGCAATCTGTGTTCCCTCAGATGGTCTTCCTTATTACAGTTTGTGTCTATGGATGTGTGTCTGAGTGAGTGTCCCTGTGAGTGTCCTGGTGAGTGTGTGTGTGTGTGTGTGTGTGTGTATGTGTGTGTGTGTGTGAGTGTCCGGGTTTATGTGTAGTTTGGTTTCTGGAACCATTTGTGTCCCTCCCTTCAACTCTTTTCCCTTATTCCCACCGTGGGTTCGAATCCCAGGTGATTAGACCTGCCCTAGGTCAATGGATCCAAGGTATCCGTCCGTGGTCCCAACGGATTTCACCTCTTCCCTACTTTACTAGGAGTCAGGCTAATTCCAGCTATCCAGAGAACCTTTCGATACAGAGGCAGCTACAGGAGGGGACCACATAAATTAGTGCCCTGTAGTTACGTAACCGTTCCGACAGGCTCGATCGCAATCTATCCAGATGAGAACACGTTCTCATCCGACTAGACCACGCTGGAGTCGCTGTTTGTCTCAAATTTGGACCCTTTATTTATAGTTAGTATTTTTGGTGTATTAATTGATGTGTATTAATTTGTTAATGACTTAGGTAGAGTGATTTGGGGGGAGAGAGGGGGGGTTGGCGTGTGTAGTGTATTATACGAGATCGTGCTTGGGTTAGTATTCACCATCAACTATTACTAACTTGTAACTAACACAAATTTTTCCACACACTCCGGACCAAAGAGCCAGAGCTCAACCCCCGCAAGTACAACTAGGTGAGTACACACACACACACACACACACACACACACAGAGGAAGCAGCCCATAACAGCTGTTTAAATCCCTGGTACCTATTTACTGCTAGGTAACAGGAACAACAGTGTGAAAGAAACTGCCCAGTTTCGTTTCTGCCATCACCGGAGGATCGAACACGGACGCTAGGATTACGAGTTGAGAGCGCTGTCTACTCAGCTGTCAGGCCCCGTAGTGCGTGTACTCGTCAAAAACATAATTTGGGAGAGGTTAGGGGAAAGGAATGATGCTTCCTGGGTTGGGGAATTGGTGTGGGGTTAGTCACTCGGTGGCCTTGGACCTGTGGGGGAGGGGGCCGAGGGGGTTGCCAGTTATGAATTTAATGATTGAATTTGTTAAGATAGGGTATTTATGTAAAAGACGCTGTGAAGAGATAGTAACAAAAGTGTTCCTGACTGCTGTAAGGTAGTGAGTAACTGTCTTGTATGTTAGAAAAATGAATGCTTACTAGACAATTACTTTTTCTTTGAAAACATTTTTTTGGAAAATAAATACAAGTTATTTTGTAAACAAAATATGATTATTTTCCTTTAATAAAACACATGAGCACAAATGGTCCTCGGGAGTCAGAGAGATTGAGAATGAACAGCAAAATAGTAACAAAAAATGAGACGATGATGGGATACTATTTAATTCAAACATAAACCTGTTAAGTATGTAAATTACAGTACCACTAAACACGCGTACACGTACATATGTCAATCAATTTACATAAATAAACATTCACTAATATGTTCCTTTAACAATGGACAGATAGATAATTACCATACACGTGTCAGTCCAATTGCAGGTACACATAGACACACATAGCTGCACTTGTCTGTCGCTCCTGACAATAGTAAACATGTAACAAAAAATGTGACAATGATGGGACACTATGTCATTCAAACGTACACACGCTAACATTATAAATTACAGTAACACTAAACACGCGTACATGTATATATGTCATTCAATTTACATAAAAAAAACATTCACTAATATGTTCCTTTTACAATTAACACACAGATAATTACCGTACACATGTCAGTCCAATTGCAGGTACACATAAACACACATAGCTGCACTTGTCTGTCGCTCCTGACAATAGTATACATAGGTATACACACAAAACAGTCCTTTATCAACTAATGTGTGTGTGTGTGTGTATTTATTCCTTGTATTTATTATTTGTGTCTGCAAAATCGAGTTATTAGCTCTTGGACCCCGCCTTTCTAACAAATGTATTTTTCCTCTTTTATATCAACTACATTTATTTCTCACTAACACACACGCATACACACACACACACACAGTGGAAACAGGAGGCCAGACACAGGATACAGAATAGGAGATGAAGAACTTAATGAAACGGACTGAGAGAAAGATCTAGGAGTTGATATCACACCAAACCTGTCTCCTGAAGCATACATAAAAAGAATAACGTCTGCGGCATATGCGAGACTGCCTAACATCAGAACAGCCTTCAGGAATCTGTGTAAGGAATCATTCAGAATCTTGTACACCCACATATGTAAGACCAATCCTGGAGTATGCCGGCCCCCAGCATGGAGTCCGTATCTTGTCAAGCAGAAGATGAAGCAGGAAAAGTCCAAAGGTATGCCACTAGACTAGTCCCCAGAACTAAGAGGCATGAGTTACGAGGAAAGGCTGCGGGAAATGCACCTTACGGCACTGGAAGGCAGAAGAGTAAGGGGAGACATGATCACAACCTACACAACCCTCAGAGGAATCGACCGGGTAAACAAGGATAAACTATTCAACACTGGTGGGACGCAAACAAGGGGACACAGGTGGAAAATTGAGTACCCACATGAGCCACAGAGTCGTTAGAAGTAACTTTTTCAGTGTCAGAGTAGTTAACGGATGGAATGCATTAAGCAGTGATGTGGTGGAGGCTGACTCCATACACAGTTTCAAAATGTAGATATGATTGAGCCCAGTAGGCTCAGGAATCTGTACACCAGTTGATTGACAGTTGAGAGGAGGGACCAAAGAACCATAGCTCAACCCCCGCATGCACAAATAGGTGAGTACACACACACACACACGCGAACTAGTAGCCAACTGTCTAAATGGAGAGAGTTTATTGGTTGTAATTCTTAAGGTCCTCGTTCGAATCCCGGTTGACGCAAGAGGAAATCGGCAGATATTCTTTAACCTGATTCACCTGTTCACCTAGCACAAATGTATCCATCAATGTAGCCCTTTATTTATCTATTTATAATTGTCAATCCATCAATCTATCTTCCCATAAACCAACAATTTTTCATTATATACATCTATCTTCCTATGTATCCGTCCATCTACTCGACTGTTTATCCATCCATCTACTCATCTGTCTTTTCATCCATCAACTCATCTATGGATCCGTCTATCCGTCAATGTATATATTTATCAATCAACGTATCCATCCATATATCTATCTATTACTATTTATATCTATCTCTCTATCTATTTGTATCCGACGATCCTACTAACTCATTTTCCATTAATCTATCCATTTATCATTCTACTTATCTATCAATCTATTTATTCATCTACTTCTCTTTCCATCTATCCATCTACTCATCTATCTAACCATTAATCTATCTTCATACTCCCCACTCCGTCTCCTATCGTTTTCCCAAACTCCCTCCTCCCGTACCGGCTCCTTCTTTTTTCCACCCTCCCGTAACCCTGCTCATCCTCCCTCCTTCTGCCCTTCCCATACCCGCCCCTATTCCATCCCGCCCTTCCCATCGTCTTAACTCTCGGGGCAGTTCTTTACCTTCGATCTCACTCCTTCCGCCGTTTCTCACTCTCGCCCTCCTTACTGTCTTCCTTCCCTCCCTCCCTCCTGCTGCTAGTCCTTCCCTTCTTACCCTTCCCGTAGTCCTCCCTCCCAGCACCAGTCCTTCTCATCGTCCTCTTACCTCCCCAGTACCTCCTTCACTCCCTCTTCCACCTCACCTACACCTCTTCTCCTGTTCTCCCTCTTTATACCACCTCAAAATCTCCTGCCCCCCCCCCCACCGGCTTTGTACCTCTTCCCTCTTACAAAAATTAGGATCAATAGGACCAAAATTAAACTACTTTATGTGTTTAATTTAAGGAAATCATTTTTCTGATTACGAAAAAGTCTTCAACCATCTCCAGTAATAATTCACAATTAACCTTAATTGAATCAACAGGGAGAGAGGGGGGGAGGGGTGAGAATAAATAATAATTATTCCAAAATACTTTAACTAATGTCTACACCTACCATCCTATGTCCATTCCCTACCTCAGACCATTTCCCCTCTAATTTGGTAAAAATAAGCCTTAATAATATAATAATAAATATATTCAAAAAAATCTGTGGATAGCTACAGCCTCCAGCATATATATATATATATATATATATATATATATATATATATATATATATATATATATATATATATATATATATATATATATATATATATATATATATATATATATATATATATATATATATATATATATATATATATATATATATATATATATAAGCCCATAAGCAATCCAGTTGGGATCGCCCCATTGCCGACAAAGTAGCTCCAACATTACTGTAAGCTGCGACAACACCACATGATACTGCCCGACTTAGAGCTGTAGCAGCTCCCCATGCAGAGGACTTGCTATTAGCAACCCCCAATATCAGCTACTAGCACTCGTCTCACCACAGGCCCTCTGAATGGCTGTGGCTCTCCGCCTCACTGCCCGAATCCACACCGAATACAGGGGTTTTGGTGGCGAGGCAGTGGCCGACAGGTACGGACGACATGGCCTTCTCTGCCAAAGGACAGGAGGATGGCATGCAAGACACTGCGATGTTAACGACATTATAAAGAGAAGCCTTATCACGGAAGGTTGTCCAGCAGAGAGAGAGTCCCGTTCCGTATTGCCCCGCAACGCTGATGAGCCTGTTGGTCGCCCAGATGGGATCACGGTGAACCCCTGGAAGAATGGTAGACAGTTATTGTGGGACTACACTTGCGTTTCAACTTTAGGCAGCACCTATGTTAACTTCAGTGCTGCTCAGGCAGGAGGTGCTGCCAATCACTGGGAAGCAGCCAAGTCACATAAAAACGGAGACCTTGATCACTACTACAATTTTGTCCCCATTGCCTCAGAGACACTTGGTGCCTGGGGTAAAAGTGCTGCAAGTTTTTTGAAGGAGCTGGGGTCGAAGCTAATTGAAACAACTAGAGACCCTACAGCCGTCAGTTTTCTCTTTCAGCGCCTTAGTGTGGAGATCCAGAGAGGAATGGCTCACAGCATCCATGCTTCCTGCCCGCAATCCAAGGAGCTGGATGAGTTTGGGGGTTGTAATATAAATATTATGATTAAATTGTATTTATTTTTTCGTTTCGTTGCCTTATTTATCATTAATTTTTAAATTTTCGGTATAAAAATTTATTTTTGTGTCTATGGATGTCTGTCTGTGTGTTTGTTTGAGTGTCCCTGTGAGTGTTTGGGGGAGTGTTTGTCCGGTTATACCTGTGGGTCCACGAGGCCATCTGTGTCCCCTCAGATGGTCTCCCTTATCACAGTTTTTGTGTATAGGTGTGTGTCTGTGTGAGTGTTCGGGTGAGTGTGTGTCCGGTTATACCTGTGAGTCCACGAGGCCATCTGTGTCCCCTCAGATGGTCTTCTTTATCACAGTTTGTGTCTATGGATGCAGGCGATGAGTCACAATAACGCGGCTAAAGTATGTTGACCAGACCACACACTAGAAGGTGAAGGAACGACGACGTTTCGGTAAGTCCTTGACCATTCTCAAGTCGACTGAGAATGTGTCTATGAATGTGTGTCTGGGTGAGTGTCCCTGTGAGTGTCCGGGTGAGTGTGTGTGTTCGGGTATACCTGTGGGTCCACGAGGCAATCTGTGTTCCCTCAGATGGTCTTCCTTATTACAGTTTGTGTCTATGGATGTGTGTCTGAGTGAGTGTCCCTGTGAGTGTCCTGGTGAGGTGTGTGTGTGTGTGTGTGTGTGTGTATGTGTGTGTGTGTGTGTGTCCGGGTTTATGTGTAGTTTGGTTTCTGGAACCATTTGTGTCCCTCCCTTCAACTCTTTTCCCTTATTCCCACCGTGGGTTCGAATCCCAGGTGATTAGACCTGCCCTAGGTCAATGGATCCAAGGTATCCGTCCGTGGTCCCAAAGGATTTCACCTCTTCCCTACTTTACTAGGAGTCAGGCTAATTCTAGCTATCCAGAGAACCTTTCGATACAGAGGCAGCTACAGGAGGGGACCACATAAATTAGTGCCCTGTAGTTACGTAACCGTTCCGACAGGCTCGATCGCAATCTATCCAGATGAGAACACGTTCTCATCCGACTAGACCACGCTGGAGTCGCTGTTTGTCTCAAATTTGGACCCTTTATTTATAGTTAGTATTTTTGGTGTATTAATTGATGTGTATTAATTTGTTAATGACTTAGGTAGAGTGATTTGGGGGGAGAGAGGGGGGGTTGGCGTGTGTAGTGTATTATACGAGATCGTGCTTGGGTTAGTATTCACCATCAACTATTACTAACTTGTAACTAACACAAATTTTTCCACACACTCCGGACCAAAGAGCCAGAGCTCAACCCCCGCAAGTACAACTAGGTGAGTACACACACACACACACACACACACACACACAGAGGAAGCAGCCCATAACAGCTGTTTAAATCCCTGGTACCTATTTACTGCTAGGTAACAGGAACAACAGTGTGAAAGAAACTGCCCAGTTTTCGTTTCTGCCATCACCGGAGGATCGAACACGGACGCTAGGATTACGAGTTGAGAGCGCTGTCTACTCAGCTGTCAGGCCCCGTAGTGCGTGTACTCGTCAAAAACATAATTTGGGAGAGGTTAGGGGAAAGGAATGATGCTTCCTGGGTTGGGGAATTGGTGTGGGGTTAGTCACTCGGTGGCCTTGGACCTGTGGGGGAGGGGGCCGAGGGGGTTGCCAGTTATGAATTTAATGATTGAATTTGTTAAGATAGGGTATTTATGTAAAAGACGCTGTGAAGAGATAGTAACAAAAGTGTTCCTGACTGCTGTAAGGTAGTGAGTAACTGTCTTGTATGTTAGAAAAATGAATGCTTACTAGACAATTACTTTTTCTTTGAAAACATTTTTTTGGAAAATAAATACAAGTTATTTGTAAACAAAATATGATTATTTTCCTTTAATAAACACACATGAGCACAAATGGTCCTCGGGAGTCAGAGAGATTGAGAATGAACAGCAAAATAGTAACAAAAAATGAGACGATGATGGGATACTATTTAATTCAAACATAAACCTGTTAAGTATGTAAATTACAGTACCACTAAACACGCGTACACGTACATATGTCAATCAATTTACATAAATAAACATTCACTAATATGTTCCTTTAACAATGGACAGATAGATAATTACCATACACGTGTCAGTCCAATTGCAGGTACACATAGACACACATAGCTGCACTTGTCTGTCGCTCCTGACAATAGTAAACATGTAACAAAAAATGTGACAATGATGGGACACTATGTCATTCAAACGTACACACGCTAACATTATAAATTACAGTAACACTAAACACGCGTACATGTATATATGTCATTCAATTTACATAAAAAAAACATTCACTAATATGTTCCTTTTACAATTAACACACAGATAATTACCGTACACATGTCAGTCCAATTGCAGGTACACATAAACACACATAGCTGCACTTGTCTGTCGCTCCTGACAATAGTATACATAGGTATACACACAAAACAGTCCTTTATCAACTAATGTGTGTGTGTGTGTGTATTTATTCCTTGTATTTATTATTTGTGTTTGCAAAATCGAGTTATTAGCTCTTGGACCCCGCCTTTCTAACAAATGTATTTTTCCTCTTTTATATCAACTACATTTATTTCTCACTAACACACACGCATACACACACACACACACAGTGGAAACAGGAGGCCAGACACAGGATACAGAATAGGAGATGAAGAACTTAATGAAACGAACTGAGAGAAAGATCTAGGAGTTGATATCACACCAAACCTGTCTCCTGAAGCATACATAAAAAGAATAACGTCTGCGGCATATGCGAGACTGCCTAACATCAGAACAGCCTTCAGGAATCTGTGTAAGGAATCATTCAGAATCTTGTACACCACATATGTAAGACCAATCCTGGAGTATGCGGCCCCAGCATGGAGTCCGTATCTTGTCAAGCAGAAGATGAAGCAGGAAAAAGTCCAAAGGTATGCCACTAGACTAGTCCCAGAACTAAGAGGCATGAGTTACGAGGAAAGGCTGCGGGAAATGCACCTTACGGCACTGGAAGGCAGAAGAGTAAGGGGAGACATGATCACAACCTACACAACCCTCAGAGGAATCGACCGGGTAAACAAGGATAAACTATTCAACACTGGTGGGACGCAAACAAGGGGACACAGGTGGAAATTGAGTACCCACATGAGCCACAGAGTCGTTAGAAGTAACTTTTTCAGTGTCAGAGTAGTTAACGGATGGAATGCATTAAGCAGTGATGTGGTGGAGGCTGACTCCATACACAGTTTCAAATGTAGATATGATTGAGCCCAGTAGGCTCAGGAATCTGTACACCAGTTGATTGACAGTTGAGAGGAGGGACCAAAGAACCATAGCTCAACCCCCGCATGCACAAATAGGTGAGTACACACACACACACACGCGAACTAGTAGCCAACTGTCTAAATGGAGAGAGTTTATTGGTTGTAATTCTTAAGGTCCTCGTTCGAATCCCGGTTGACGCAAGAGGAAATCGGCAGATATTCTTTAACCTGATTCACCTGTTCACCTAGCACAAATGTATCCATCAATGTAGCCCTTTATTTATCTATTTATAATTGTCAATCCATCAATCTATCTTCCCATAAACCAACAATTTTTCATTATATACATCTATCTTCCTATGTATCCGTCCATCTACTCGACTGTTTATCCATCCATCTACTCATCTGTCTTTTCATCCATCAACTCATCTATGGATCCGTCTATCCGTCAATGTATATATTTATCAATCAACGTATCCATCCATATATCTATCTATTACTATTTATATCTATCTCTCTATCTATTTGTATCCGACGATCCTACTAACTCATTTTCCATTAATCTATCCATTTATCATTCTACTTATCTATCAATCTATTTATTCATCTACTTCTCTTTCCATCTATCCATCTACTCATCTATCTAACCATTAATCTATCTTCATACTCCCCACTCCGTCTCCTATCGTTTTCCCAAACTCCCTCCTCCCGTACCGGCTCCTTCTTTTTTCCACCCTCCCGTAACCCTGCTCATCCTCCCTCCTTCTGCCCTTCCCATACCCGCCCCTATTCCATCCCGCCCTTCCCATCGTCTTAACTCTCGGGGCAGTTCTTTACCTTCGATCTCACTCCTTCCGCCGTTTCTCACTCTCGCCCTCCTTACTGTCTTCCTTCCCTCCCTCCCTCCTGCTGCTAGTCCTTCCCTTCTTACCCTTCCCGTAGTCCTCCCTCCCAGCACCAGTCCTTCTCATCGTCCTCTTACCTCCCCCAGTACCTCCTTCACTCCCTCTTCCACCTCACCTACACCTCTTCTCCTGTTCTCCCTCTTTATACCACCTCAAAATCTCCTGCCCCCCCCCCACCGGCTTTGTACCTCTTCCCTCTTACAAAAATTAGGATCAATAGGACCAAAATTAAACTACTTTATGTGTTTAATTTAAGGAAATCATTTTTTCTGATTACGAAAAAGTCTTCAACCATCTCCAGTAATAATTCACAATTAACCTTAATTGAATCAACAGGGAGAGAGGGGGGGAGGGGTGAGAATAAATAATAATTATTCCAAAATACTTTAACTAATGTCTACACCTACCATCCTATGTCCATTCCCTACCTCAGACCATTTCCCCTCTAATTTGGTAAAAATAAGCCTTAATAATATAATAATAAATATATTCAAAAAAATCTGTGGATAGCTACAGCCTCCAGCATATATATATATATATATATATATATATATATATATATATATATATATATATATATATATATATATATATATATATATATATATATATATATATATATATATATATATATATATATATATAAGCCCATAAGCAATCCAGTTGGGATCGCCCCATTGCCGACAAAGTAGCTCCAACATTACTGTAAGCTGCGACAACACCACATGATACTGCCCGACTTAGAGCTGTAGCAGCTCCCCATGCAGAGGACTTGCTATTAGCAACCCCCAATATCAGCTACTAGCACTCGTCTCACCACAGGCCCTCTGAATGGCTGTGGCTCTCCGCCTCACTGCCCGAATCCACACCGAATACAGGGGTTTTGGTGGCGAGGCAGTGGCCGACAGGTACGGACGACATGGCCTTCTCTGCCAAAGGACAGGAGGATGGCATGCAAGACACTGCGATGTTAACGACATTATAAAGAGAAGCCTTATCACGGAAGGTTGTCCAGCAGAGAGAGAGTCCCGTTCCGTATTGCCCCGCAACTCTGATGAGCCTGTTGGTCGCCCAGATGGGATCACGGTGAACCCCTGGAAGAATGGTAGACAGTTATTGTGGGACTACACTTGCGTTTCAACTTTAGGCAACACCTATGTTAACTTCAGTGCTGCTCAGGCAGGAGGTGCTGCCAATCACTGGGAAGCAGCCAAGTCACATAAAAACGGAGACCTTGATCACTACTACAATTTTGTCCCCATTGCCTCAGAGACACTTGGTGCCTGGGGTAAAAGTGCTGCAAGTTTTTTGAAGGAGCTGGGGTCGAAGCTAATTGAAACAACTAGAGACCCTACAGCCGTCAGTTTTCTCTTTCAGCGCCTTAGTGTGGAGATCCAGAGAGGAATGGCTCACAGCATCCATGCTTCCTGCCCGCAATCCAAGGAGCTGGATGAGTTTGGGGGTTGTAATATAAATATTATGATTAAATTGTATTTATTTTTTCGTTTCGTTGCCTTATTTATCATTAATTTTTAAATTTTCGGTATAAAAATTTATTTTTGTGTCTATGGATGTCTGTCTGTGTGTTTGTTTGAGTGTCCCTGTGAGTGTTTGGGGGAGTGTTTGTCCGGTTATACCTGTGGGTCCACGAGGCCATCTGTGTCCCCTCAGATGGTCTCCCTTATCACAGTTTTTGTGTATAGATGTGTGTCTGTGTGAGTGTTCGGGTGAGTGTGTGTCCGGTTATACCTGTGAGTCCACGAGGCCATCTGTGTCCCCTCAGATGGTCTTCTTTATCACAGTTTGTGTCTATGGATGCAGGCGATGAGTCACAATAACGCGGCTAAAGTATGTTGACCAGACCACACACTAGAAGGTGAAGGAACGACGACGTTTCGGTAAGTCCTTGACCATTCTCAAGTCGACTGAGAATGTGTCTATGAATGTGTGTCTGGGTGAGTATCCCTGTGAGTGTCCGGGTGAGTGTGTGTGTTCGGGTATACCTGTGGGTCCACGAGGCAATCTGTGTTCCCTCAGATGGTCTTCCTTATTACAGTTTGTGTCTATGGATGTGTGTCTGAGTGAGTGTCCCTGTGAGTGTCCTGGTGAGTGTGTGTGTGTGTGTGTGTGTGTGTATGTGTGTGTGTGTGTGTGAGTGTCCGGGTTTATGTGTAGTTTGGTTTCTGGAACCATTTGTGTCCCTCCCTTCAACTCTTTTCCCTTATTCCCACCGTGGGTTCGAATCCCAGGTGATTAGACCTGCCCTAGGTCAATGGATCCAAGGTATCCGTCCGTGGTCCCAACGGATTTCACCTCTTCCCTACTTTACTAGGAGTCAGGCTAATTCCAGCTATCCAGAGAACCTTTCGATACAGAGGCAGCTACAGGAGGGGACCACATAAATTAGTGCCCTGTAGTTACGTAACCGTTCCGACAGGCTCGATCGCAATCTATCCAGATGAGAACACGTTCTCATCCGACTAGACCACGCTGAAGTCGCTGTTTGTCTCAAATTTGGACCCTTTATTTATAGTTAGTATTTTTGGTGTATTAATTGATGTGTATTAATTTGTTAATGACTTAGGTAGAGTGATTTGGGGGGAGAGAGGGGGGGTTGGCGTGTGTAGTGTATTATACGAGATCGTGCTTGGGTTAGTATTCACCATCAACTATTACTAACTTGTAACTAACACAAATTTTTCCACACACTCCGGACCAAAGAGCCAGAGCTCAACCCCCGCAAGTACAACTAGGTGAGTACACACACACACACACACACACACACACACAGAGGAAGCAGCCCATAACAGCTGTTTAAATCCCTGGTACCTATTTACTGCTAGGTAACAGGAACAACAGTGTGAAAGAAACTGCCCAGTTTCGTTTCTGCCATCACCGGAGGATCGAACACGGACGCTAGGATTACGAGTTGAGAGCGCTGTCTACTCAGCTGTCAGGCCCCGTAGTGCGTGTACTCGTCAAAAACATAATTTGGGAGAGGTTAGGGGAAAGGAATGATGCTTCCTGGGTTGGGGAATTGGTGTGGGGTTAGTCACTCGGTGGCCTTGGACCTGTGGGGGAGGGGGCCGAGGGGGTTGCCAGTTATGAATTTAATGATTGAATTTGTTAAGATAGGGTATTTATGTAAAAGACGCTGTGAAGAGATAGTAACAAAAGTGTTCCTGACTGCTGTAAGGTAGTGAGTAACTGTCTTGTATGTTAGAAAAATGAATGCTTACTAGACAATTACTTTTTCTTTGAAAACATTTTTTTGGAAAATAAATACAAGTTATTTTGTAAACAAAATATGATTATTTTCCTTTAATAAACACACATGAGCACAAATGGTCCTCGGGAGTCAGAGAGATTGAGAATGAACAGCAAAATAGTAACAAAAAATGAGACGATGATGGGATACTATTTAATTCAAACATAAACCTGTTAAGTATGTAAATTACAGTACCACTAAACACGCGTACACGTACATATGTCAATCAATTTACATAAATAAACATTCACTAATATGTTCCTTTAACAATGGACAGATAGATAATTACCATACACGTGTCAGTCCAATTGCAGGTACACATAGACACACATAGCTGCACTTGTCTGTCGCTCCTGACAATAGTAAACATGTAACAAAAAATGTGACAATGATGGGACACTATGTCATTCAAACGTACACACGCTAACATTATAAATTACAGTAACACTAAACACGCGTACATGTATATATGTCATTCAATTTACATAATAAAAACATTCACTAATATGTTCCTTTTACAATTAACACACAAATAATTACCGTACACATGTCAGTCCAATTGCAGGTACACATAAACACACATAGCTGCACTTGTCTGTCGCTCCTGACAATAGTATACATAGGTATACACACAAAACAGTCCTTTATCAACTAATGTGTGTGTGTGTGTGTATTTATTCCTTGTATTTATTATTTGTGTCTGCAAAATCGAGTTATTAGCTCTTGGACCCCGCCTTTCTAACAAATGTATTTTTCCTCTTTTATATCAACTACATTTATTTCTCACTAACACACACGCATACACACACACACACACAGTGGAAACAGGAGGCCAGACACAGGATACAGAATAGGAGATGAAGAACTTAATGAAACGGACTGAGAGAAAGATCTAGGAGTTGATATCACACCAAACCTGTCTCCTGAAGCATACATAAAAAGAATAACGTCTGCGGCATATGCGAGACTGCCTAACATCAGAACAGCCTTCAGGAATCTGTGTAAGGAATCATTCAGAATCTTGTACACCACATATGTAAGACCAATCCTGGAGTATGCGGCCCCAGCATGGAGTCCGTATCTTGTCAAGCAGAAGATGAAGCAGGAAAAAGTCCAAAGGTATGCCACTAGACTAGTCCCAGAACTAAGAGGCATGAGTTACGAGGAAAGGCTGCGGGAAATGCACCTTACGGCACTGGAAGACAGAAGAGTAAGGGGAGACATGATCACAACCTACACAACCCTCAGAGGAATCGACCGGGTAAACAAGGATAAACTATTCAACACTGGTGGGACGCAAACAAGGGGACACAGGTGGAAACTGAGTACCCACATGAGCCACAGAGTCGTTAGAAGTAACTTTTTCAGTGTCAGAGTAGTTAACGGATGGAATGCATTAAGCAGTGATGTGGTGGAGGCTGACTCCATACACAGTTTCAAATGTAGATATGATTGAGCCCAGTAGGCTCAGGAATCTGTACACCAGTTGATTGACAGTTGAGAGGAGGGACCAAAGAACCATAGCTCAACCCCCGCATGCACAAATAGGTGAGTACACACACACACACACGCGAACTAGTAGCCAACTGTCTAAATGGAGAGAGTTTATTGGTTGTAATTCTTAAGGTCCTCGTTCGAATCCCGGTTGACGCAAGAGGAAATCGGCAGATATTCTTTAACCTGATTCACCTGTTCACCTAGCACAAATGTATCCATCAATGTAGCCCTTTATTTATCTATTTATAATTGTCAATCCATCAATCTATCTTCCCATAAACCAACAATTTTTCATTATATACATCTATCTTACTATGTATCCGTCCATCTACTCGACTGTTTATCCATCCATCTACTCATCTGTCTTTTCATCCATCAACTCATCTATGGATCCGTCTATCCGTCAATGTATATATTTATCAATCAACGTATCCATCCATATATCTATCTATTACTATTTATATCTATCTCTCTATCTATTTGTATCCGACGATCCTACTAACTCATTTTCCATTAATCTATCCATTTATCATTCTACTTATCTATCAATCTATTTATTCATCTACTTCTCTTTCCATCTATCCATCTACTCATCTATCTAACCATTAATCTATCTACATACTCCCCACTCCGTCTCCTATCGTTTTCCCAAACTCCCTCCTCCCGTACCGGCTCCTTCTTTTTTCCACCCTCCCGTAACCCTGCTCATCCTCCCTCCTTCTGCCCTTCCCATACCCGCCCCTATTCCATCCCGCCCTTCCCATCGTCTTAACTCTCGGGGCAGTTCTTTACCTTCGATCTCACTCCTTCCGCCGTTTCTCACTCTCGCCCTCCTTACTGTCTTCCTTCCCTCCCTCCCTCCCGCTGCTAGTCCTTCCCTTCTTACCCTTCCCGTAGTCCTCCCTCCCAGCACCAGTCCTTCTCTTCGTCCTCTTACCTCCCCCAGTACCTCCTTCACTCCCTCTTCATCCCTCTTTCACCTCACCTACACCTCTTCTCCTGTTCTCCCTCTTTATACCACCTCAAAATCTCCCGCCCCCCCCACCGGCTTTGTACCTCTTCCCTCTTACAAAAATTAGGATCAATAGGACCAAAATTAAACTACTTTATGTGTTTAATTTAAGGAAATCATTTTTTCTGATTACGAAAAAGTCTTCAACCATCTCCAGTAATAATTCACAATTAACCTTAATTGAATCAACAGGGAGAGAGGGGGGGAGGGGTGAGAATAAATAATAATTATTCCAAAATACTTTAACTAATGTCTACACCTACCATCCTATGTCCGTTCCCTACCTCAGACCATTTCCCCTCTAATTTGGTAAAAATATGCCTTAATAATATAATAATAAATATATTCAAAAAAATCTGTGGATAGCTACAGCCTCCAGCATATATATATATATATATATATACATATATATATATATATATATATATATATATATATATATATATATATATATATATATATAATATATATATATATATATATATATATATATATATATATATATATATATATATATATATATATATATATATATATATATATATATAAGCCCATAAGCAATCCAGTTGGGATCGCCCCATTGCCGACAAAGTAGCTCCAACATTACTGTAAGCTGCGACAACACCACATGATACTGCCCGACTTAGAGCTGTAGCAGCTCCCCATGCAGAGGACTTGCTATTAGCAACCCCCAATATCAGCTACTAGCACTCGTCTCACCACAGGCCCTCTGAATGGCTGTGGCTCTCCGCCTCACTGCCCGAATCCACACCGAATACAGGGGTTTTGGTGGCGAGGCAGTGGCCGACAGGTACGGACGACATGGCCTTCTCTGCCAAAGGACAGGAGGATGGCATGCAAGACACTGCGATGTTAACAACATTATAAAGAGAAGCCTTATCACGGAAGGTTGTCCAGCAGAGAGAGAGTCCCGTTCTGTATTGCCCCGCAACTCTGATGAGCCTGTTGGTCGCCCAGATGGGATCACGGTGAACCCCTGGAAGAATGGTAGACAGTTATTGTGGGACTACACTTGCGTTTCAACTTTAGGCAACACCTATGTTAACTTCAGTGCTGCTCAGGCAGGAGGTGCTGCCAATCACTGGGAAGCAGCCAAGTCACATAAAAACGGAGACCTTGATCACTACTACAATTTTGTCCCCATTGCCTCAGAGACACTTGGTGCCTGGGGTAAAAGTGCTGCAAGTTTTTTGAAGGAGCTGGGGTCGAAGCTAATTGAAACAACTAGAGACCCTACAGCCGTCAGTTTTCTCTTTCAGCGCCTTAGTGTGGAGATCCAGAGAGGAATGGCTCACAGCATCCATGCTTCCTGCCCGCAATCCAAGGAGCTGGATGAGTTTGGGGGTTGTAATATAAATATTATGATTAAATTGTATTTATTTTTTCGTTTCGTTGCCTTATTTATCATTAATTTTTAAATTTTCGGTATAAAAATTTATTTTTGTGTCTATGGATGTCTGTCTGTGTGTTTGTTTGAGTGTCCCTGTGAGTGTTTGGGGGAGTGTTTGTCCGGTTATACCTGTGGGTCCACGAGGCCATCTGTGTCCCCTCAGATGGTCTCCCTTATCACAGTTTTTGTGTATAGATGTGTGTCTGTGTGAGTGTTCGGGTGAGTGTGTGTCCGGTTATACCTGTGAGTCCACGAGGCCATCTGTGTCCCCTCAGATGGTCTTCTTTATCACAGTTTGTGTCTATGGATGCAGGCGATGAGTCACAATAACGCGGCTAAAGTATGTTGACCAGACCACACACTAGAAGGTGAAGGAACGACGACGTTTCGGTAAGTCCTTGACCATTCTCAAGTCGACTGAGAATGTGTCTATGAATGTGTGTCTGGGTGAGTGTCCCTGTGAGTGTCCGGGTGAGTGTGTGTGTTCGGGTATACCTGTGGGTCCACGAGGCAATCTGTGTTCCCTCAGATGGTCTTCCTTATTACAGTTTGTGTCTATGGATGTGTGTCTGAGTGAGTGTCCTGGTGAGTGTGTGTGTGTGTGTGTGTGTGTGTATGTGTGTGTGTGTGTGTGAGTGTCCGGGTTTATGTGTAGTTTGGTTTCTGGAACCATTTGTGTCCCTCCCTTCAACTCTTTTCCCTTATTCCCACCGTGGGTTCGAATCCCAGGTGATTAGACCTGCCCTAGGTCAATGGATCCAAGGTATCCGTCCGTGGTCCCAACGGATTTCACCTCTTCCCTACTTTACTAGGAGTCAGGCTAATTCCAGCTATCCAGAGAACCTTTCGATACAGAGGCAGCTACAGGAGGGGACCACATAAATTAGTGCCCTGTAGTTACGTAACCGTTCCGACAGGCTCGATCGCAATCTATCCAGATGAGAACACGTTCTCATCCGACTAGACCACGCTGGAGTCGCTGTTTGTCTCAAATTTGGACCCTTTATTTATAGTTAGTATTTTTGGTGTATTAATTGATGTGTATTAATTTGTTAATGACTTAGGTAGAGTGATTTGGGGGGAGAGAGGGGGGGTTGGCGTGTGTAGTGTATTATACGAGATCGTGCTTGGGTTAGTATTCACCATCAACTATTACTAACTTGTAACTAACACAAATTTTTCCACACACTCCGGACCAAAGAGCCAGAGCTCAGTAGTAGGGAGTAAGAGCCACAGGCTCCTTTTTTTTCTGGGAGAAAAAAGGTACCTGTGCGCCCCAAGGGTTTCAGGTAAATTTAGAATATCCCCTGTGCGCCCCAAGGGTTTCAGGCCCTTTTTTTTCTGGGAAAAAAAGTGCCTGTGCGCCCCAAGGGTTTCAGGTAAATTTAGAATATCCCCTGTGCGCCCCAAGGGTTTTCAGGTAAATTTAGAATATCCCCTGTGCGCCCCAAGGGTTTCAGGTCAAATATCCCCTGTGCGCCCCAAGGGTTTTCAGGTAAATTTAGAATATCCCCTGTGCGCCCCAAGGGTTTCAGGTAAATTTAGAAATATCGTCTGTGTGGAGCCAGGGTTTTCAGGTTAATTTTTGGAGTCACAGATTTGGAAGTAAGGATTTCTTATAACGAAAAATAATGTCATACAAGTTTGTTAAAGTTCTTATGAGAAAAATAATTTCCGAGACTTAGAAGTTTGTTAAGGCCTTATGGGAGAAATTCAAATAACGTGTGTAGCACTTTAGGGTTTCCATGAGAACTCTACGGACATATTTTACATGTTTTCAACTTACAAAATCGTCTATGTAAGCCTTAGTTATTCATATAAATTTAGAAAATCACCTGTGTAAATCATTGTTTTCAGGGTTTCGTACATCACACCCCCCTCCCTCCCCCTTACCTCGCAATCTCTCGCGTCGCCTTTATTTACTTTACGCTGTGCCAGCCAGATCTCTTATCTTATCTTATCCATAATATCTGGACCGTCCCTCCTCTCTCTCTCTCTCTCCTCTTCATATTATTCTCTCTCTTGCTATTTTCCAACATCGTATGTTTTCTCCTTTTCATTAAGCAAGTCAGTATATTTGCTCCTTTTCATTAAGCAAGTCAGTTTTACACAAATAAATCATGTTAGTAAGCAAGTTCTAGCTCACGTTCCCCCACCTTAGTCCCCTGTCATATAATGAATACTATCATTCCAATCCCTCTAAAATTTAAAAATAATCATATTCAAATGTAGTTCAATACAGTAATTAGTTACCAAGCTCCAGCTCTTGTCCTCCGCCTTAGCTCTCTCTCGTATCTTCGTTAGTATCAGTCCAATTTCCCTGAAATTTCTACCCTCTGTATTTCAGACATAGTTTAGTAAATGCAAACAATTATCAAACTCTAGCTCTTGTCCCCAGCTTAGTTCATTTGTACAAAATCATTAGTAACAGTCCAAATTCCCTGAGATTTTTAGCCTCTGTATTTCAGACACCGTAAATAAGATCAAAACAGTTACCAAGCTCCAGCTCTTGTCCTCCGCCTTAGCTCTCTCTCGTATCTTCGTTAGTAACAGATCAATTCCCCTGAAATTTCTACCCTCTGTATTTCAGACACCGTAAATAAAATCAAGTCAGTTATCGAGCTCCAGCTCTCGTCCCCGCCTTAATTCTCTTTCGTATCTTTGTAAATAACCCATCAATTTCCCTAAAATTAAAAGCAGACATACTTCAAAGTTAGTAAATAAGATCAAGTCAGTTACTGAGCTCCAGCTCTCGTCCCCGCCTTAGTTCTCTTTCATATCTTTGTAAATAAACCATCAATTTCCCTGAAATTTTTACCCTCTGTATTTCAGACATAGTAAATATGAAGTAAACAATTATAAAACTCTAGCTCTTGTCCTCTGTCCAAGCTCACTTTTGTAAAATCATTACTCTCAGTCCAAATCACCCAACTACATTTTCAGACATAGTAAATAAAACCCAGTTCAGTTATCAAGTTTCAACTCTTGTGCCCCAGCTTAGTTCATTTGTACAAGTTCTTTATTTTCCAACTAAATCACCCTGAGATTTAAGATCACCGTATTTCTAACGTAGTAAAATTAATCGGGGCATTAACCAAGCTCCATTCCCTCTGCCTTAGATCATCAGACATAAATATTTTCGATCAAGTCCGTCTCCAGCTTAACTCTTACCCTTTCCCTCCCTTACCTTCTCATCCCCAACTTATCCAAACCTTCAATAATCATACTGTATTTGCATATTTTCTCTATATTCAGCTGTGTTCTTCACATTTTGTCCATGTTTTCTGTGTTCACTCCATGTTCTTCAAATGTTCACAGTCCCATTCAGTTCATATTTTCACAAGTATCTCCATTTTTTATGTAATCTTTCTCTTAGTCTCATTATGTTCTCTACAAATTCTAGTCATATTTTCTATGTTTTCATATTCATCACATGTTCTCTTTACAACTTTTATACTCAATATTCATGCTAACTTCCATATGTTGTGTTCTTTGTCAATATTCATGTTCTCAATGTTCTTAGCTTGTTCTTCACATGTTCAGTGTTCATTCTTTGTATTCCCTATGTTCCTTATCATGTCTTCATATTCTCTATAAGTTCATATTCCCTGCATGTTCACTCTATTCATCAACTGTTTCTTACATGTTTTCTGTGTTCACCGTATGTTCACTGTGTTCATTCCCTTACTTAACCTCAATTTTTTATGTTCTTTGTTTCTTCCATTCACTAACTAGTTCTTTGTCAAATAATATTATACTGCATTACAGTTCCCTCAACAATTTTAGTCACCAAGTTTTTATTTGCAAAACTATGTCAAAGTAATTCTCGTAGTCAACTTAATAGTTCTACCAACCCCGTTCTTAAACAAATCTACACTTTATTCAGTTCCAAATTTACAAAGACAAACCTTTCTTGTAACTTCTTAACTAAAAATCTTTCGCCAATCAACTGAAACATAGTCACTTTCCTCATTTCTCAACTAAACTTATTATCCAGTCAACTAAAAATAGTCAGAAATAGCCTCGTTCAACACTGTTCTTAACTAAAACAACCTTTCTCTTAGCTAAAAATTGTCAAAGGAAACTTTTTCAGCACTTTCTTAACAGGCGCTATGTTTCATCAAGAAAAATTGTCAAAGGAAACTTTCCAAAACTGTTCATAACTAGCTTTTATCCATCGTCAATCAACTAAAAATAATAACTTTCATCATTTCTTAACTAAACTTATTCCCCCAGTCATCAGAAAATAACAGTGTTCTTCATGTTTCATTGTCATTTCTTAACTAAAATTATCTGCCAATCATCAGAAAAAGTCATGTTCATCATGTTTTGGCTTTTGCTCAACTAAAAGTATTCATCGGTCAACTAAAAATAGTTACTTCATCATGTTTCCTTGTCATTTCTTAACTGAAATATCACTTCTCTCATCTGAAAATAGTCAGGATTAACCTCATTCAACACCGTTCTTAACTAAAACAGCCTTTCGCTTAGCTAAAAATTGTCAAAGGAATCTTTTCAGCACTGTTCATAACTAACTTTATCCATCGTCAAGTAAGAAAATATAGTCAAAGATATCTATCATCGTCGTTCTTAACTGACATTTATACTTTGTGGAGCACTAAAATAGTCAAATGTAACTTTTTCAACACTTTCGTAACTAAATTATATGTCGCTAAGTAAGAAAAATAGTCAAAGGTGCTCTCCGTTACACCAAAGTTACTCTTCGAGAAGTCAAAGACACTCTTCAATACATCAAGGACTTACTCAAAGACACCAAAGTTACACTCTAAGACATCCTTCGAGACATCAAAGACTTCCTTAAGACTTCAATGGGACTCTTCCATTCATCAAAGACATTCTCTAAGCCCTCAAAGTTATTCTCAGCACAATCAAAAGTTATTCCAAGACAACAAAAGTCATTCTCAGAGCTATCAAAATTATTCTCGGAGTCATCAAAAGGTATTCTCTAACTCACTTTTGGTCATTAAAGTTAATTTCTATGTTATAAAAGTTTGTCTCAGAGACATCTAAAGTTAATCTTAGAGTTATCAAATGTAATCTCTAACTCTCTTTTGTTCGTCAAAGTTGATCTCAGAGTTAACAAAGGTAATCTCTAACTCACTCTCGTTCATCAAAGTTGTTTCAAAGACATCAAAGTTATTCAAAGAGCTAACAAAAGTTATTCTCAGAGTCACCTTCGTTCTTCAGAGAAACTTTCCAAAACATCTTTATTCATCAAAGTTATTCTCAGAGGCATAAAAGTCATTCTCAGAGCTATCAAACTTGTTCTCAAAGTCATCAAACTTATTCACAGAGTCATCAAAGTTAATCTAAGACATCATTTTTCATCAAAGATATTCTCTCTAAACCATCAATGTTCTTCTCTAAGACATAAAAGTTATTCTCAGAGTCACCTTCGTTCGTCAGAGAAACTTTCAAAACATCTTTGTTCATCAAACTTGTTTTCAAAGTCATCAAAAGTTAATCTAAGACATCTTCTTTCATCAAAGTTATTTTCAGAGACATCTAAAGTTATTCTCAGAGCTATCAAACTTGTTCTCAGAGTCATCAAATGTTATTCTCGAAGTCATCAAAGTTATTTTCAGAGACATCTAAAGTTAATCTTGGTCATCAAAGTTGTTCTCTAAACATCAATGTTGTTCTCCAAGACATCAAAGATGTTCTCAAAATCATAAAAGTTATTCCCAGAGCTATCAAAGTTAATCTCAGAGTTATCCAAAGATATTCTCATGTCCACAAAAAGTTATTCCAAGAGACGTCAAAGTTGTTTCAAAGACATCAAAGTTAATCTCAGAGTTATCCAAAGACATTCTCAGAGACATCTAAAGTTATTCTCTAAGACATCAAAGTTGTTCTAAGAGTTATCAAAAGTTATTCTCAGTCATGATATGTTATTCTCTAACTCACTTCCATTCATCAAAGACATTCTCTAAGTCCTGAAAGTTATTCTCTAAGACAACAAAGTCTTTCTCAGAGCTACCAAAGATGTTCTCTAAATCATAAAAGTTAATCTTAACTCACCTTCGTTCATTAGAGAAACTTTCCAATCCATATTCGTTGACCAGAGTTATTCTCAGAGTCATCAAAGCGATCTCTAATTCATCTTCGTTCTCCAAAGTTGTTCTCTAAGACACCTTCATTCATCAAAGAAACTCTCCTTCTTCCATCATGTTATTCTTTAAGACATCTTCAGTCATAAAATTTTCTCTCCAAAATGTAACTAGTTCAGCTTTTCATACCAAACCTGCATTTCTGTTAAAACATATTTTCTTAGTTGCTTTACCCTAAAACTGTTCTCTGAACTACACTGTTCAAACCTACGTAACCTATCCTCTCCACCCAATGTTACTTAGTTAACGTAACGTTCCTAAACCTAGCTTTACCTATCCTAACATACCTTACCTTACCTTCCCTATCTTACCTAACTTTACCTATCCTAACATAACTTACCTTACCTTCCCTAACTTAACCTAACTTTACCTATCCTAACATAACTTACCTTACCTTCCCTATCTTACCTAACTTTACCTATCCTAACATAACTTACCTTACCTTCCCTAACTTAACCTAACTTTACCTATCCTAACTTAACTTACCTAACTTATTCTGCTTAACATAACTTACCTTACCTTCCCTATCTTACCTAACTTTACCTATCCTAACTTAACTTACCTAACTTATTCTGCTTAACATAACTTACCTTACCTTCCCTATCTTACCTAACTTTACCTATCCTAACTTAACTTACCTAACTTATTCTGCTTAACATAACTTACCTTACCTTCCCTATCTTACCTAACTTTACCTATCCTATCCTAACCTAACTTGTCTTACCTAACTTAATCTTACTTTCCCAAACTGATGTATCCTAACTTATCTAGTCCAACCAGACATGATCTAACTTAAGTATTCCTTCTTGTCTTTGTGTTTCGTCAATCATTGTCTCATATTCATTTACTCATTTCATTAGTTAATTTCTCAAATGGTCACTTATGCATTTCAAGTGATATTTGTTAGAGATTGGATATTTAAGCATTTCAAAGAACTATAATTTCTCAAATGGTCACTTATGCATTTCAAGTGCTATTTGTTAGAGATTGGATATTTAAGCATTTCAAAGAACTATAATTTCTCAAATGGTCACTTATGGATTTCAAGTGCTATTTGTTAGAGATTGGATATTTAAGCATTTCAAAGAATTTTTGTTATATATGGGCATTTACTCATTTCAAGGGATAATTTCTCAAATGGACGTTTTTGCATTTCAAGTGTTATTTGTTTAAGATTGGGTATTTAACCATTTCAAAGGATTTTTGTTATATATGGGAACTTACTCGTTTCAAGGGCTAATTTCTCAAATGGTCATTTTTGCAGATCAAGGGTTATTTGTTAAAGTTCATCAAGTTGCCCATAAGTTGTATTAGTAGGTTCTATCTTATGTTCTTATTCCCCAACCCTTTAACCTAACCTTTCAGATGTAGTGTATTGTGTTTTTGACGTATTTGTTGAATATATTATCCTTTTCCTAACCTTTCAGAGGTAGTTTTGTTTCTCCTTTTTGTATATTTTTACCCAAACCTTCTTTCCTTCTTTACTTTGTTTTCACATATAAGTTCATTCTTTATCATAGTAATAATAAAAATTACAATAGTAAAGAATCAGATCTACTATGACTTGAAATTGAGAAACAAGAGCTCAAGGGAGTGAGAGCATGAAAGAAGAGCAAGGAGTAAGAGAGAGGGGGCAGAAGAAAATGGGACCAAAGAAGAGAGAATGAGAGAGAGAATGTGGGCATGGGGGAACTAAGATTTGAATTTGAGAAAAAAGAAAACTAAGTGAATGAGAGTAAGGGTGTGAGAATGGGAGCATTAAGACTTGAATTTGAGAAAAAAGAAAACTAAGTGAATGAGAGTGAGGGTGTGAGAATGGGAGCACTAAGACTTGAATTGAGAAAAAGAAAAACTAAGTGAATGAGAATGAGGGTGTGAGAATGGGAGCAATAAGACTTGAATTTGAGAAACAAGAGAGCATTTGAGCAAATGAGGGAGAGAGAGGGGGAGGAAGAGAGAGAATAAGGGAGAGAGATAGAAAAGGAGGGTTAGAAGGAGTAGGAGAATCAAAGTAAAGAAGGAAAGAAGGTTAAGTGGGATGGTGGGTTTGGGTAAAAATATACAAAAAGGAGAAACAAAACTACATCTGAAAGGTTAGGAAAAGGATAATATATTCAACAAATACGTCAAAAACACAATACACTACATCTGAAAGGTTAGGTTAAAGGGTTGGGGAATAAGAACATAAGATAGAACCTACTAATACAACTTATGGGCAACTTGATGAACTTTAACAAATAACCCTTGATCTGCAAAAATGACCATTTGAGAAATTAGCCCTTGAAACGAGTAAGTTCCCATATATAACAAAAATCCTTTGAAATGGTTAAATACCCAATCTTAAACAAATAACACTTGAAATGCAAAAACGTCCATTTGAGAAATTATCCCTTGAAATGAGTAAATGCCCATATATAACAAAAATTCTTTGAAATGCTTAAATATCCAATCTCTAACAAATAGCACTTGAAATCCATAAGTGACCATTTGAGAAATTATAGTTCTTTGAAATGCTTAAATATCCAATCTCTAACAAATAGCACTTGAAATGCATAAGTGACCATTTGAGAAATTATAGTTCTTTGAAATGCTTAAATATCCAATCTCTAACAAATATCACTTGAAATGCATAAGTGACCATTTGAGAAATTAACTAATGAAATGAGTAAATGAATATGAGACAATGATTGACGAAACACAAAGACAAGAAGGAATACTTAAGTTAGATCATGTCTGGTTGGACTAGATAAGTTAGGATACATCAGTTTGGGAAAGTAAGATTAAGTTAGGTAAGACAAGTTAGGTTAGGATAGGATAGGTAAAGTTAGGTAAGATAGGGAAGGTAAGGTAAGTTATGTTAAGCAGAATAAGTTAGGTAAGTTAAGTTAGGATAGGTAAAGTTAGGTAAGATAGGGAAGGTAAGGTAAGTTATGTTAAGCAGAATAAGTTAGGTAAGTTAAGTTAGGATAGGTAAAGTTAGGTAAGATAGGGAAGGTAAGGTAAGTTATGTTAAGCAGAATAAGTTAGGTAAGTTAAGTTAGGATAGGTAAAGTTAGGTTAAGTTAGGGAAGGTAAGGTAAGTTATGTTAGGATAGGTAAAGTTAGGTAAGATAGGGAAGGTAAGGTAAGTTATGTTAGGATAGGTAAAGTTAGGTTAAGTTAGGGAAGGTAAGGTAAGTTATGTTAGGATAGGTAAAGTTAGGTAAGATAGGGAAGGTAAGGTAAGGTATGTTAGGATAGGTAAAGCTAGGTTTAGGAACGTTACGTTAACTAAGTAACATTGGGTGGAGAGGATAGGTTACGTAGGTTTGAACAGTGTAGTTCAGAGAACAGTTTTAGGGTAAAGCAACTAAGAAAATATGTTTTAACAGAAATGCAGGTTTGGTATGAAAAGCTGAACTAGTTACATTTTGGAGAGAAAATTTTATGACTGAAGATGTCTTAAAGAATAACATGATGGAAGAAGGAGAGTTTCTTTGATGAATGAAGGTGTCTTAGAGAACAACTTTGGAGAACGAAGATGAATTAGAGATCGCTTTGATGACTCTGAGAATAACTCTGGTCAACGAATATGGATTGGAAAGTTTCTCTAATGAACGAAGGTGAGTTAAGATTAACTTTTATGATTTAGAGAACATCTTTGGTAGCTCTGAGAAAGACTTTGTTGTCTTAGAGAATAACTTTCAGGACTTAGAGAATGTCTTTGATGAATGGAAGTGAGTTAGAGAATAACATATCATGACTGAGAATAACTTTTGATAACTCTTAGAACAACTTTGATGTCTTAGAGAATAACTTTAGATGTCTCTGAGAATGTCTTTGGATAACTCTGAGATTAACTTTGATGTCTTTGAAACAACTTTGACGTCTCTTGGAATAACTTTTTGTGGACATGAGAATATCTTTGGATAACTCTGAGATTAACTTTGATAGCTCTGGGAATAACTTTTATGATTTTGAGAACATCTTTGATGTCTTGGAGAACAACATTGATGTTTAGAGAACAACTTTGATGACCAAGATTAACTTTAGATGTCTCTGAAAATAACTTTGATGACTTCGAGAATAACATTTGATGACTCTGAGAACAAGTTTGATAGCTCTGAGAATAACTTTAGATGTCTCTGAAAATAACTTTGATGAAAGAAGATGTCTTAGATTAACTTTTGATGACTTTGAAAACAAGTTTGATGAACAAAGATGTTTTGAAAGTTTCTCTGACGAACGAAGGTGACTCTGAGAATAACTTTTATGTCTTAGAGAAGAACATTGATGGTTTAGAGAGAATATCTTTGATGAAAAATGATGTCTTAGATTAACTTTGATGACTCTGTGAATAAGTTTGATGACTTTGAGAACAAGTTTGATAGCTCTGAGAATGACTTTTATGCCTCTGAGAATAACTTTGATGAATAAAGATGTTTTGGAAAGTTTCTCTGAAGAACGAAGGTGACTCTGAGAATAACTTTTGTTAGCTCTTTGAATAACTTTGATGTCTTTGAAACAACTTTGATGAACGAGAGTGAGTTAGAGATTACCTTTGTTAACTCTGAGATCAACTTTGACGAACAAAAGAGAGTTAGAGATTACATTTGATAACTCTAAGATTAACTTTAGATGTCTCTGAGACAAACTTTTATAACATAGAAATTAACTTTAATGACCAAAAGTGAGTTAGAGAATACCTTTTGATGACTCCGAGAATAATTTTGATAGCTCTGAGAATGACTTTTGTTGTCTTGGAATAACTTTTGATTGTGCTGAGAATAACTTTGAGGGCTTAGAGAATGTCTTTGATGAATGGAAGAGTCCCATTGAAGTCTTAAGGAAGTCTTTGATGTCTCGAAGGATGTCTTAGAGTGTAACTTTGGTGTCTTTGAGTAAGTCCTTGATGTATTGAAGAGTGTCTTTGACTTCTCGAAGAGTAACTTTGGTGTAACGGAGAGCACCTTTGACTATTTTTCTTACTTAGCGACATATAATTTAGTTACGAAAGTGTTGAAAAAGTTACATTTGACTATTTTAGTGCTCCACAAAGTATAAATGTCAGTTAAGAACGACGATGATAGATATCTTTGACTATATTTTCTTACTTGACGATGGATAAAGTTAGTTATGAACAGTGCTGAAAAGATTCCTTTGACAATTTTTAGCTAAGCGAAAGGCTGTTTTAGTTAAGAACGGTGTTGAATGAGGTTAATCCTGACTATTTTCAGATGAGAGAAGTGATATTTCAGTTAAGAAATGACAAGGAAACATGATGAAGTAACTATTTTTAGTTGACCGATGAATACTTTTAGTTGAGCAAAAGCCAAAACATGATGAACATGACTTTTTCTGATGATTGGCAGATAATTTTAGTTAAGAAATGACAATGAAACATGAAGAACACTGTTATTTTCTGATGACTGGGGGAATAAGTTTAGTTAAGAAATGATGAAAGTTATTATTTTTAGTTGATTGACGATGGATAAAAGCTAGTTATGAACAGTTTTGGAAAGTTTCCTTTGACAATTTTTCTTGATGAAACATAGCGCCTGTTAAGAAAGTGCTGAAAAAGTTTCCTTTGACAATTTTTAGCTAAGAGAAAGGTTGTTTTAGTTAAGAACAGTGTTGAACGAGGCTATTTCTGACTATTTTTAGTTGACTGGATAATAAGTTTAGTTGAGAAATGAGGAAAGTGACTATGTTTCAGTTGATTGGCGAAAGATTTTTAGTTAAGAAGTTACAAGAAAGGTTTGTCTTTGTAAATTTGGAACTGAATAAAGTGTAGATTTGTTTAAGAACGGGGTTGGTAGAACTATTAAGTTGACTACGAGAATTACTTTGACATAGTTTTGCAAATAAAAACTTGGTGACTAAAATTGTTGAGGGAACTGTAATGCAGTATAATATTATTTGACAAAGAACTAGTTAGTGAATGGAAGAAACAAAGAACATAAAAAATTGAGGTTAAGTAAGGGAATGAACACAGTGAACATACGGTGAACACAGAAAACATGTAAGAAACAGTTGATGAATAGAGTGAACATGCAGGGAATATGAACTTATAGAGAATATGAAGACATGATAAGGAACATAGGGAATACAAAGAATGAACACTGAACATGTGAAGAACAAGCTAAGAACATTGAGAACATGAATATTGACAAAGAACACAACATATGGAAGTTAGCATGAATATTGAGTATAAAAGTTGTAAAGAGAACATGTGATGAATATGAAAACATAGAAAATATGACTAGAATTTGTAGAGAACATAATGAGACTAAGAGAAAGATTACATAAAAAATGGAGATACTTGTGAAAATATGAACTGAATGGGACTGTGAACATTTGAAGAACATGGAGTGAACACAGAAAACATGGACAAAATGTGAAGAACACAGCTGAATATAGAGAAAATATGCAAATACAGTATGATTATTGAAGGTTTGGATAAGTTGGGGATGAGAAGGTAAGGGAGGGAAAGGGTAAGAGTTAAGCTGGAGACGGACTTGATCGAAAATATTTATGTCTGATGATCTAAGGCAGAGGGAATGGAGCTTGGTTAATGCCCCGATTAATTTTACTACGTTAGAAATACGGTGATCTTAAATCTCAGGGTGATTTAGTTGGAAAATAAAGAACTTGTACAAATGAACTAAGCTGGGGCACAAGAGTTGAAACTTGATAACTGAACTGGGTTTTATTTACTATGTCTGAAAATGTAGTTGGGTGATTTGGACTGAGAGTAATGATTTTACAAAAGTGAGCTTGGACAGAGGACAAGAGCTAGAGTTTTATAATTGTTTACTTCATATTTACTATGTCTGAAATACAGAGGGTAAAAATTTCAGGGAAATTGATGGTTTATTTACAAAGATATGAAAGAGAACTAAGGCGGGGACGAGAGCTGGAGCTCAGTAACTGACTTGATCTTATTTACTAACTTTGAAGTATGTCTGCTTTTAATTTTAGGGAAATTGATGGGTTATTTACAAAGATACGAAAGAGAATTAAGGCGGGGACGAGAGCTGGAGCTCGATAACTGACTTGATTTTATTTACGGTGTCTGAAATACAGAGGGTAGAAATTTCAGGGGAATTGATCTGTTACTAACGAAGATACGAGAGAGAGCTAAGGCGGAGGACAAGAGCTGGAGCTTGGTAACTGTTTTGATCTTATTTACGGTGTCTGAAATACAGAGGCTAAAAATCTCAGGGAATTTGGACTGTTACTAATGATTTTGTACAAATGAACTAAGCTGGGGACAAGAGCTAGAGTTTGATAATTGTTTGCATTTACTAAACTATGTCTGAAATACAGAGGGTAGAAATTTCAGGGAAATTGGACTGATACTAACGAAGATACGAGAGAGAGCTAAGGCGGAGGACAAGAGCTGGAGCTTGGTAACTAATTACTGTATTGAACTACATTTGAATATGATTATTTTTAAATTTTAGAGGGATTGGAATGATAGTATTCATTATATGACAGGGGACTAAGGTGGGGGAACGTGAGCTAGAACTTGCTTACTAACATGATTTATTTGTGTAAAACTGACTTGCTTAATGAAAAGGAGCAAATATACTGACTTGCTTAATGAAAAGGAGAAAACATACGATGTTGGAAAATAGCAAGAGAGAGAATAATATGAAGAGGAGAGAGAGAGAGAGAGGAGGGACGGTCCAGATATTATGGATAAGATAAGATAAGAGATCTGGCTGGCACAGCGTAAAGTAAATAAAGGCGACGCGAGAGATTGCGAGGTAAGGGGGAGGGAGGGGGGTGTGATGTACGAAACCCTGAAAACAATGATTTACACAGGTGATTTTCTAAATTTATATGAATAACTAAGGCTTACATAGACGATTTTGTAAGTTGAAAACATGTAAAATATGTCCGTAGAGTTCTCATGGAAACCCTAAAGTGCTACACACGTTATTTGAATTTCTCCCATAAGGCCTTAACAAACTTCTAAGTCTCGGAAATTATTTTTCTCATAAGAACTTTAACAAACTTGTATGACATTATTTTTCGTTATAAGAAATCCTTACTTCCAAATCTGTGACTCCAAAAATTAACCTGAAAACCCTGGCTCCACACAGACGATATTTCTAAATTTACCTGAAACCCTTGGGGCGCACAGGGGATATTCTAAATTTACCTGAAAACCCTTGGGGCGCACAGGGGATATTTGACCTGAAACCCTTGGGGCGCACAGGGGATATTCTAAATTTACCTGAAAACCCTTGGGGCGCACAGGGGATATTCTAAATTTACCTGAAACCCTTGGGGCGCACAGGCACTTTTTTTCCCAGAAAAAAAAGGGCCTGAAACCCTTGGGGCGCACAGGGGATATTCTAAATTTACCTGAAACCCTTGGGGCGCACAGGTACCTTTTTTCTCCCAGAAAAAAAAGGAGCCTGTGGCTCTTACTCCCTACTACTGAGCTCTGGCTCTTTGGTCCGGAGTGTGTGGAAAAATTTGTGTTAGTTACAAGTTAGTAATAGTTGATGGTGAATACTAACCCAAGCACGATCTCGTATAATACACTACACACGCCAACCCCCCCTCTCTCCCCCCAAATCACTCTACCTAAGTCATTAACAAATTAATACACATCAATTAATACACCAAAAATACTAACTATAAATAAAGGGTCCAAATTTGAGACAAACAGCGAATCCAGCGTGGTCTAGTCGGATGAGAACGTGTTCTCATCTGGATAGATTGCGATCGAGCCTGTCGGAACGGTTACGTAACTACAGGGCACTAATTTATGTGGTCCCCTCCTGTAGCTGCCTCTGTATCGAAAGGTTCTCTGGATAGCTGGAATTAGCCTGACTCCTAGTAAAGTAGGGAAGAGGTGAAATCCGTTGGGACCACGGACGGATACCTTGGATCCATTGACCTAGGGCAGGTCTAATCACCTGGGATTCGAACCCACGGTGGGAATAAGGGAAAAGAGTTGAAGGGAGGGACACAAATGGTTCCAGAAACCAAACTACACATAAACCCGGACACTCACACACACACACACACACACATACACACACACACACACACACACACTCACCAGGACACTCACTCAGACACACATCCATAGACACAAACTGTAATAAGGAAGACCATCTGAGGGAACACAGATTGCCTCGTGGACCCACAGGTATACCCGAACACACACACTCACCCGGACACTCACAGGGACACTCACCCAGACACACATTCATAGACACATTCTCAGTCGACTTGAGAATGGTCAAGGTCTTACCGAAACGTCGTCGTTCCTTCACCTTCTAGTGTGTGGTCTGGTCAACATACTTTAGCCGCGTTATTGTGACTCATCGCCTGCATCCATAGACACAAACTGTGATAAAGAAGACCATCTGAGGGGACACAGATGGCCTCGTGGACTCACAGGTATAACCGGACACACACTCACCCGAACACTCACACAGACACACATCTATACACAAAAACTGTGATAAGGGAGACCATCTGAGGGGACACAGATGGCCTCGTGGACCCACAGGTATAACCGGACAAACACTCCCCCAAACACTCACAGGGACACTCAAACAAACACACAGACAGACATCCATAGACACAAAAATAAATTTTTATACCGAAAATTTAAAAATTAATGATAAATAAGGCAACGAAACGAAAAAATAAATACAATTTAATCATAATATTTATATTACAACCCCCAAACTCATCCAGCTCCTTGGATTGCGGGCAGGAAGCATGGATGCTGTGAGCCATTCCTCTCTGGATCTCCACACTAAGGCGCTGAAAGAGAAAACTGACGGCTGTAGGGTCTCTAGTTGTTTCAATTAGCTTCGACCCCAGCTCCTTCAAAAAACTTGCAGCACTTTTACCCCAGGCACCAAGTGTCTCTGAGGCAATGGGGACAAAATTGTAGTAGTGATCAAGGTCTCCGTTTTTATGTGACTTGGCTGCTTCCCAGTGATTGGCAGCACCTCCTGCCTGAGCAGCACTGAAGTTAACATAGGTGTTGCCTAAAGTTGAAACGCAAGTGTAGTCCCACAATAACTGTCTACCATTCTTCCAGGGGTTCACCGTGATCCCATCTGGGCGACCAACAGGCTCATCAGAGTTGCGGGGCAATACAGAACGGGACTCTCTCTCTGCTGGACAACCTTCCGTGATAAGGCTTCTCTTTATAATGTTGTTAACATCGCAGTGTCTTGCATGCCATCCTCCTGTCCTTTGGCAGAGAAGGCCATGTCGTCCGTACCTGTCGGCCACTGCCTCGCCACCAAAACCCCTGTATTCGGTGTGGATTCGGGCAGTGAGGCGGAGAGCCACAGCCATTCAGAGGGCCTGTGGTGAGACGAGTGCTAGTAGCTGATATTGGGGGTTGCTAATAGCAAGTCCTCTGCATGGGGAGCTGCTACAGCTCTAAGTCGGGCAGTATCATGTGGTGTTGTCGCAGCTTACAGTAATGTTGGAGCTACTTTGTCGGCAATGGGGCGATCCCAACTGGATTGCTTATGGGCTTATATATATATATATATATATATATATATATATATATATATATATATATATATATATATATATATATATATATATATATATATATATATATTATATATATATATATATATATATATATATATATATATATATATATATATATATATATATGTATATATATATATATATATATATGCTGGAGGCTGTAGCTATCCACAGATTTTTTTGAATATATTTATTATTATATTATTAAGGCATATTTTTACCAAATTAGAGGGGAAATGGTCTGAGGTAGGGAACGGACATAGGATGGTAGGTGTAGACATTAGTTAAAGTATTTTGGAATAATTATTATTTATTCTCACCCCTCCCCCCCTCTCTCCCTGTTGATTCAATTAAGGTTAATTGTGAATTATTACTGGAGATGGTTGAAGACTTTTTCGTAATCAGAAAAAATGATTTCCTTAAATTAAACACATAAAGTAGTTTAATTTTGGTCCTATTGATCCTAATTTTTGTAAGAGGGAAGAGGTACAAAGCCGGTGGGGGGGGCGGGAGATTTTGAGGTGGTATAAAGAGGGAGAACAGGAGAAGAGGTGTAGGTGAGGTGAAAGAGGGATGAAGAGGGAGTGAAGGAGGTACTGGGGGAGGTAAGAGGACGAAGAGAAGGACTGGTGCTGGGAGGGAGGACTACGGGAAGGGTAAGAAGGGAAGGACTAGCAGCGGGAGGGAGGGAGGGAAGGAAGACAGTAAGGAGGGCGAGAGTGAGAAACGGCGGAAGGAGTGAGATCGAAGGTAAAGAACTGCCCCGAGAGTTAAGACGATGGGAAGGGCGGGATGGAATAGGGGCGGGTATGGGAAGGGCAGAAGGAGGGAGGATGAGCAGGGTTACGGGAGGGTGGAAAAAAGAAGGAGCCGGTACGGGAGGAGGGAGTTTGGGAAAACGATAGGAGACGGAGTGGGGAGTATGTAGATAGATTAATGGTTAGATAGATGAGTAGATGGATAGATGGAAAGAGAAGTAGATGAATAAATAGATTGATAGATAAGTAGAATGATAAATGGATAGATTAATGGAAAATGAGTTAGTAGGATCGTCGGATACAAATAGATAGAGAGATAGATATAAATAGTAATAGATAGATATATGGATGGATACGTTGATTGATAAATATATACATTGACGGATAGACGGATCCATAGATGAGTTGATGGATGAAAAGACAGATGAGTAGATGGATGGATAAACAGTCGAGTAGATGGACGGATACATAGTAAGATAGATGTATATAATGAAAAATTGTTGGTTTATGGGAAGATAGATTGATGGATTGACAATTATAAATAGATAAATAAAGGGCTACATTGATGGATACATTTGTGCTAGGTGAACAGGTGAATCAGGTTAAAGAATATCTGCCGATTTCCTCTTGCGTCAACCGGGATTCGAACGAGGACCTTAAGAATTACAACCAATAAACTCTCTCCATTTAGACAGTTGGCTACTAGTTCGCGTGTGTGTGTGTGTGTACTCACCTATTTGTGCATGCGGGGGTTGAGCTATGGTTCTTTGGTCCCTCCTCTCAACTGTCAATCAACTGGTGTACAGATTCCTGAGCCTACTGGGCTCAATCATATCTACATTTGAAACTGTGTATGGAGTCAGCCTCCACCACATCACTGCTTAATGCATTCCATCCGTTAACTACTCTGACACTGAAAAAGTTACTTCTAACGACTCTGTGGCTCATGTGGGTACTCAGTTTCCACCTGTGTCCCCTTGTTTGCGTCCCACCAGTGTTGAATAGTTTATCCTTGTTTACCCGGTCGATTCCTCTGAGGGTTGTGTAGGTTGTGATCATGTCTCCCCTTACTCTTCTGTCTTCCAGTGCCGTAAGGTGCATTTCCCGCAGCCTTTCCTCGTAACTCATGCCTCTTAGTTCTGGGACTAGTCTAGTGGCATACCTTTGGACTTTTTCCTGCTTCATCTTCTGCTTGACAAGATACGGACTCCATGCTGGGGCCGCATACTCCAGGATTGGTCTTACATATGTGGTGTACAAGATTCTGAATGATTCCTTACACAGATTCCTGAAGGCTGTTCTGATGTTAGGCAGTCTCGCATATGCCGCAGACGTTATTCTTTTTATGTATGCTTCAGGAGACAGGTTTGGTGTGATATCAACTCCTAGATCTTTCTCTCAGTCCGTTTCATTAAGTTCTTCATCTCCTATTCTGTATCCTGTGTCTGGCCTCCTGTTTCCACTGTGTGTGTGTGTGTGTATGCGTGTGTGTTAGTGAGAAATAAATGTAGTTGATATAAAAGAGGAAAAATACATTTGTTAGAAAGGCGGGGTCCAAGAGCTAATAACTCGATTTTGCAGACACAAATAATAAATACAAGGAATAAATACACACACACACACACATTAGTTGATAAAGGACTGTTTTGTGTGTATACCTATGTATACTATTGTCAGGAGCGACAGACAAGTGCAGCTATGTGTGTTTATGTGTACCTGCAATTGGACTGACATGTGTACGGTAATTATTTGTGTGTTAATTGTAAAAGGAACATATTAGTGAATGTTTTTATTATGTAAATTGAATGACATATATACATGTACGCGTGTTTAGTGTTACTGTAATTTATAATGTTAGCGTGTGTACGTTTGAATGACATAGTGTCCCATCATTGTCACATTTTTTGTTACATGTTTACTATTGTCAGGAGCGACAGACAAGTGCAGCTATGTGTGTCTATGTGTACCTGCAATTGGACTGACACGTGTATGGTAATTATCTATCTGTCCATTGTTAAAGGAACATATTAGTGAATGTTTATTTATGTAAATTGATTGACATATGTACGTGTACGCGTGTTTAGTGGTACTGTAATTTACATACTTAACAGGTTTATGTTTGAATTAAATAGTATCCCATCATCGTCTCATTTTTTGTTACTATTTTGCTGTTCATTCTCAATCTCTCTGACTCCCGAGGACCATTTGTGCTCATGTGTGTTTATTAAAGGAAAATAATCATATTTTGTTTACAAAATAACTTGTATTTATTTTCCAAAAAAATGTTTTCAAAGAAAAAGTAATTGTCTAGTAAGCATTCATTTTTCTAACATACAAGACAGTTACTCACTACCTTACAGCAGTCAGGAACACTTTTGTTACTATCTCTTCACAGCGTCTTTTACATAAATACCCTATCTTAACAAATTCAATCATTAAATTCATAACTGGCAACCCCCTCGGCCCCCTCCCCCACAGGTCCAAGGCCACCGAGTGACTAACCCCACACCAATTCCCCAACCCAGGAAGCATCATTCCTTTCCCCTAACCTCTCCCAAATTATGTTTTTGACGAGTACACGCACTACGGGGCCTGACAGCTGAGTAGACAGCGCTCTCAACTCGTAATCCTTGCGTCCGTGTTCGATCCTCCGGTGATGGCAGAAACGAAACTGGGCAGTTTCTTTCACACTGTTGTTCCTGTTACCTAGCAGTAAATAGGTACCAGGGATTTAAACAGCTGTTATGGGCTGCTTCCTCTGTGTGTGTGTGTGTGTGTGTGTGTGTGTGTACTCACCTAGTTGTACTTGCGGGGGTTGAGCTCTGGCTCTTTGGTCCGGAGTGTGTGGAAAAATTTGTGTTAGTTACAAGTTAGTAATAGTTGATGGTGAATACTAACCCAAGCACGATCTCGTATAATACACTACACACGCCAACCCCCCCTCTCTCCCCCCAAATCACTCTACCTAAGTCATTAACAAATTAATACACATCAATTAATACACCAAAAATACTAACTATAAATAAAGGGTCCAAATTTGAGACAAACAGCGACTTCAGCGTGGTCTAGTCGGATGAGAACGTGTTCTCATCTGGATAGATTGCGATCGAGCCTGTCGGAACGGTTACGTAACTACAGGGCACTAATTTATGTGGTCCCCTCCTGTAGCTGCCTCTGTATCGAAAGGTTCTCTGGATAGCTGGAATTAGCCTGACTCCTAGTAAAGTAGGGAAGAGGTGAAATCCGTTGGGACCACGGACGGATACCTTGGATCCATTGACCTAGGGCAGGTCTAATCACCTGGGATTCGAACCCACGGTGGGAATAAGGGAAAAGAGTTGAAGGGAGGGACACAAATGGTTCCAGAAACCAAACTACACATAAACCCGGACACTCACACACACACACACACATACACACACACACACACACACACACACTCACCAGGACACTCACAGGGACACTCACTCAGACACACATCCATAGACACAAACTGTAATAAGGAAGACCATCTGAGGGAACACAGATTGCCTCGTGGACCCACAGGTATACCCGAACACACACACTCACCCGGACACTCACAGGGATACTCACCCAGACACACATTCATAGACACATTCTCAGTCGACTTGAGAATGGTCAAGGACTTACCGAAACGTCGTCGTTCCTTCACCTTCTAGTGTGTGGTCTGGTCAACATACTTTAGCCGCGTTATTGTGACTCATCGCCTGCATCCATAGACACAAACTGTGATAAAGAAGACCATCTGAGGGGACACAGATGGCCTCGTGGACTCACAGGTATAACCGGACACACACTCACCCGAACACTCACACAGACACACATCTATACACAAAAACTGTGATAAGGGAGACCATCTGAGGGGACACAGATGGCCTCGTGGACCCACAGGTATAACCGGACAAACACTCCCCCAAACACTCACAGGGACACTCAAACAAACACACAGACAGACATCCATAGACACAAAAATAAATTTTTATACCGAAAATTTAAAAATTAATGATAAATAAGGCAACGAAACGAAAAAATAAATACAATTTAATCATAATATTTATATTACAACCCCCAAACTCATCCAGCTCCTTGGATTGCGGGCAGGAAGCATGGATGCTGTGAGCCATTCCTCTCTGGATCTCCACACTAAGGCGCTGAAAGAGAAAACTGACGGCTGTAGGGTCTCTAGTTGTTTCAATTAGCTTCGACCCCAGCTCCTTCAAAAAACTTGCAGCACTTTTACCCCAGGCACCAAGTGTCTCTGAGGCAATGGGGACAAAATTGTAGTAGTGATCAAGGTCTCCGTTTTTATGTGACTTGGCTGCTTCCCAGTGATTGGCAGCACCTCCTGCCTGAGCAGCACTGAAGTTAACATAGGTGTTGCCTAAAGTTGAAACGCAAGTGTAGTCCCACAATAACTGTCTACCATTCTTCCAGGGGTTCACCGTGATCCCATCTGGGCGACCAACAGGCTCATCAGAGTTGCGGGGCAATACGGAACGGGACTCTCTCTCTGCTGGACAACCTTCCGTGATAAGGCTTCTCTTTATAATGTCGTTAACATCGCAGTGTCTTGCATGCCATCCTCCTGTCCTTTGGCAGAGAAGGCCATGTCGTCCGTACCTGTCGGCCACTGCCTCGCCACCAAAACCCCTGTATTCGGTGTGGATTCGGGCAGTGAGGCGGAGAGCCACAGCCATTCAGAGGGCCTGTGGTGAGACGAGTGCTAGTAGCTGATATTGGGGGTTGCTAATAGCAAGTCCTCTGCATGGGGAGCTGCTACAGCTCTAAGTCGGGCAGTATCATGTGGTGTTGTCGCAGCTTACAGTAATGTTGGAGCTACTTTGTCGGCAATGGGGCGATCCCAACTGGATTGCTTATGGGCTTATATATATATATATATATATATATAATATATATATATATATATATATATATATATATATATATATATATATATATATATATATATATATATATATATATATATATATATATATATATATATATATATATGCTGGAGGCTGTAGCTATCCACAGATTTTTTTGAATATATTTATTATTATATTATTAAGGCTTATTTTTACCAAATTAGAGGGGAAATGGTCTGAGGTAGGGAATGGACATAGGATGGTAGGTGTAGACATTAGTTAAAGTATTTTGGAATAATTATTATTTATTCTCACCCCTCCCCCCCTCTCTCCCTGTTGATTCAATTAAGGTTAATTGTGAATTATTACTGGAGATGGTTGAAGACTTTTTCGTAATCAGAAAAAATGATTTCCTTAAATTAAACACATAAAGTAGTTTAATTTTGGTCCTATTGATCCTAATTTTTGTAAGAGGGAAGAGGTACAAAGCCGGTGGGGGGGGGGCAGGAGATTTTGAGGTGGTATAAAGAGGGAGAACAGGAGAAGAGGTGTAGGTGAGGTGGAAGAGGGAGTGAAGGAGGTACTGGGGGAGGTAAGAGGACGATGAGAAGGACTGGTGCTGGGAGGGAGGACTACGGGAAGGGTAAGAAGGGAAGGACTAGCAGCAGGAGGGAGGGAGGGAAGGAAGACAGTAAGGAGGGCGAGAGTGAGAAACGGCGGAAGGAGTGAGATCGAAGGTAAAGAACTGCCCCGAGAGTTAAGACGATGGGAAGGGCGGGATGGAATAGGGGCGGGTATGGGAAGGGCAGAAGGAGGGAGGATGAGCAGGGTTACGGGAGGGTGGAAAAAAGAAGGAGCCGGTACGGGAGGAGGGAGTTTGGGAAAACGATAGGAGACGGAGTGGGGAGTATGAAGATAGATTAATGGTTAGATAGATGAGTAGATGGATAGATGGAAAGAGAAGTAGATGAATAAATAGATTGATAGATAAGTAGAATGATAAATGGATAGATTAATGGAAAATGAGTTAGTAGGATCGTCGGATACAAATAGATAGAGAGATAGATATAAATAGTAATAGATAGATATATGGATGGATACGTTGATTGATAAATATATACATTGACGGATAGACGGATCCATAGATGAGTTGATGGATGAAAAGACAGATGAGTAGATGGATGGATAAACAGTCGAGTAGATGGACGGATACATAGGAAGATAGATGTATATAATGAAAAATTGTTGGTTTATGGGAAGATAGATTGATGGATTGACAATTATAAATAGATAAATAAAGGGCTACATTGATGGATACATTTGTGCTAGGTGAACAGGTGAATCAGGTTAAAGAATATCTGCCGATTTCCTCTTGCGTCAACCGGGATTCGAACGAGGACCTTAAGAATTACAACCAATAAACTCTCTCCATTTAGACAGTTGGCTACTAGTTCGCGTGTGTGTGTGTGTGTACTCACCTATTTGTGCATGCGGGGGTTGAGCTATGGTTCTTTGGTCCCTCCTCTCAACTGTCAATCAACTGGTGTACAGATTCCTGAGCCTACTGGGCTCAATCATATCTACATTTGAAACTGTGTATGGAGTCAGCCTCCACCACATCACTGCTTAATGCATTCCATCCGTTAACTACTCTGACACTGAAAAAGTTACTTCTAACGACTCTGTGGCTCATGTGGGTACTCAATTTCCACCTGTGTCCCCTTGTTTGCGTCCCACCAGTGTTGAATAGTTTATCCTTGTTTACCCGGTCGATTCCTCTGAGGGTTGTGTAGGTTGTGATCATGTCTCCCCTTACTCTTCTGCCTTCCAGTGCCGTAAGGTGCATTTCCCGCAGCCTTTCCTCGTAACTCATGCCTCTTAGTTCTGGGACTAGTCTAGTGGCATACCTTTGGACTTTTTCCTGCTTCATCTTCTGCTTGACAAGATACGGACTCCATGCTGGGGCCGCATACTCCAGGATTGGTCTTACATATGTGGTGTACAAGATTCTGAATGATTCCTTACACAGATTCCTGAAGGCTGTTCTGATGTTAGGCAGTCTCGCATATGCCGCAGACGTTATTCTTTTTATGTATGCTTCAGGAGACAGGTTTGGTGTGATATCAACTCCTAGATCTTTCTCTCAGTTCGTTTCATTAAGTTCTTCATCTCCTATTCTGTATCCTGTGTCTGGCCTCCTGTTTCCACTGTGTGTGTGTGTGTGTATGCGTGTGTGTTAGTGAGAAATAAATGTAGTTGATATAAAAGAGGAAAAATACATTTGTTAGAAAGGCGGGGTCCAAGAGCTAATAACTCGATTTTGCAAACACAAATAATAAATACAAGGAATAAATACACACACACACACACATTAGTTGATAAAGGACTGTTTTGTGTGTATACCTATGTATACTATTGTCAGGAGCGACAGACAAGTGCAGCTATGTGTGTTTATGTGTACCTGCAATTGGACTGACATGTGTACGGTAATTATCTGTGTGTTAATTGTAAAAGGAACATATTAGTGAATGTTTTTTTTATGTAAATTGAATGACATATATACATGTACGCGTGTTTAGTGTTACTGTAATTTATAATGTTAGCGTGTGTACGTTTGAATGACATAGTGTCCCATCATTGTCACATTTTTTGTTACATGTTTACTATTGTCAGGAGCGACAGACAAGTGCAGCTATGTGTGTCTATGTGTACCTGCAATTGGACTGACACGTGTATGGTAATTATCTATCTGTCCATTGTTAAAGGAACATATTAGTGAATGTTTATTTATGTAAATTGATTGACATATGTACGTGTACGCGTGTTTAGTGGTACTGTAATTTACATACTTAACAGGTTTATGTTTGAATTAAATAGTATCCCATCATCGTCTCATTTTTTGTTACTATTTTGCTGTTCATTCTCAATCTCTCTGACTCCCGAGGACCATTTGTGCTCATGTGTGTTTATTAAAGGAAAATAATCATATTTTGTTTACAAAATAACTTGTATTTATTTTCCAAAAAAATGTTTTCAAAGAAAAAGTAATTGTCTAGTAAGCATTCATTTTTCTAACATACAAGACAGTTACTCACTACCTTACAGCAGTCAGGAACACTTTTGTTACTATCTCTTCACAGCGTCTTTTACATAAATACCCTATCTTAACAAATTCAATCATTAAATTCATAACTGGCAACCCCCTCGGCCCCCTCCCCCACAGGTCCAAGGCCACCGAGTGACTAACCCCACACCAATTCCCCAACCCAGGAAGCATCATTCCTTTCCCCTAACCTCTCCCAAATTATGTTTTTGACGAGTACACGCACTACGGGGCCTGACAGCTGAGTAGACAGCGCTCTCAACTCGTAATCCTAGCGTCCGTGTTCGATCCTCCGGTGATGGCAGAAACGAAACTGGGCAGTTTCTTTCACACTGTTGTTCCTGTTACCTAGCAGTAAATAGGTACCAGGGATTTAAACAGCTGTTATGGGCTGCTTCCTCTGTGTGTGTGTGTGTGTGTGTGTGTGTGTGTACTCACCTAGTTGTACTTGCGGGGGTTGAGCTCTGGCTCTTTGGTCCGGAGTGTGTGGAAAAATTTGTGTTAGTTACAAGTTAGTAATAGTTGATGGTGAATACTAACCCAAGCACGATCTCGTATAATACACTACACACGCCAACCCCCCCTCTCTCCCCCCAAATCACTCTACCTAAGTCATTAACAAATTAATACACATCAATTAATACACCAAAAATACTAACTATAAATAAAGGGTCCAAATTTGAGACAAACAGCGACTCCAGCGTGGTCTAGTCGGATGAGAACGTGTTCTCATCTGGATAGATTGCGATCGAGCCTGTCGGAACGGTTACGTAACTACAGGGCACTAATTTATGTGGTCCCCTCCTGTAGCTGCCTCTGTATCGAAAGGTTCTCTGGATAGCTAGAATTAGCCTGACTCCTAGTAAAGTAGGGAAGAGGTGAAATCCTTTGGGACCACGGACGGATACCTTGGATCCATTGACCTAGGGCAGGTCTAATCACCTGGGATTCGAACCCACGGTGGGAATAAGGGAAAAGAGTTGAAGGGAGGGACACAAATGGTTCCAGAAACCAAACTACACATAAACCCGGACACACACACACACACACATACACACACACACACACACACACACACTCACCAGGACACTCACAGGGACACTCACTCAGACACACATCCATAGACACAAACTGTAATAAGGAAGACCATCTGAGGGAACACAGATTGCCTCGTGGACCCACAGGTATACCCGAACACACACACTCACCCGGACACTCACAGGGACACTCACCCAGACACACATTCATAGACACATTCTCAGTCGACTTGAGAATGGTCAAGGACTTACCGAAACGTCGTCGTTCCTTCACCTTCTAGTGTGTGGTCTGGTCAACATACTTTAGCCGCGTTATTGTGACTCATCGCCTGCATCCATAGACACAAACTGTGATAAAGAAGACCATCTGAGGGGACACAGATGGCCTCGTGGACTCACAGGTATAACCGGACACACACTCACCCGAACACTCACACAGACACACACCTATACACAAAAACTGTGATAAGGGAGACCATCTGAGGGGACACAGATGGCCTCGTGGACCCACAGGTATAACCGGACAAACACTCCCCCAAACACTCACAGGGACACTCAAACAAACACACAGACAGACATCCATAGACACAAAAATAAATTTTTATACCGAAAATTTAAAAATTAATGATAAATAAGGCAACGAAACGAAAAAATAAATACAATTTAATCATAATATTTATATTACAACCCCCAAACTCATCCAGCTCCTTGGATTGCGGGCAGGAAGCATGGATGCTGTGAGCCATTCCTCTCTGGATCTCCACACTAAGGCGCTGAAAGAGAAAACTGACGGCTGTAGGGTCTCTAGTTGTTTCAATTAGCTTCGACCCCAGCTCCTTCAAAAAACTTGCAGCACTTTTACCCCAGGCACCAAGTGTCTCTGAGGCAATGGGGACAAAATTGTAGTAGTGATCAAGGTCTCCGTTTTTATGTGACTTGGCTGCTTCCCAGTGATTGGCAGCACCTCCTGCCTGAGCAGCACTGAAGTTAACATAGGTGCTGCCTAAAGTTGAAACGCAAGTGTAGTCCCACAATAACTGTCTACCATTCTTCCAGGGGTTCACCGTGATCCCATCTGGGCGACCAACAGGCTCATCAGCGTTGCGGGGCAATACGGAACGGGACTCTCTCTCTGCTGGACAACCTTCCGTGATAAGGCTTCTCTTTATAATGTCGTTAACATCGCAGTGTCTTGCATGCCATCCTCCTGTCCTTTGGCAGAGAAGGCCATGTCGTCCGTACCTGTCGGCCACTGCCTCGCCACCAAAACCCCTGTATTCGGTGTGGATTCGGGCAGTGAGGCGGAGAGCCACAGCCATTCAGAGGGCCTGTGGTGAGACGAGTGCTAGTAGCTGATATTGGGGGTTGCTAATAGCAAGTCCTCTGCATGGGGAGCTGCTACAGCTCTAAGTCGGGCAGTATCATGTGGTGTTGTCGCAGCTTACAGTAATGTTGGAGCTACTTTGTCGGCAATGGGGCGATCCCAACTGGATTGCTTATGGGCTTATATATATATATATATATATATATATATATATATATATATATATATATATATATATATATATATATATATATATATATATATATATATATATATATATATATATATATATATATATATATATATATATATATATATATATATATATATATATGCTGGAGGCTGTAGCTATCCACAGATTTTTTTGAATATATTTATTATTATATTATTAAGGCTTATTTTTACCAAATTAGAGGGGAAATGGTCTGAGGTAGGGAATGGACATAGGATGGTAGGTGTAGACATTAGTTAAAGTATTTTGGAATAAATTATTATTTATTCTCACCCCTCCCCCCCTCTCTCCCTGTTGATTCAATTAAGGTTAATTGTGAATTATTACTGGAGATGGTTGAAGACTTTTTCGTAATCAGAAAAAATGATTTCCTTAAATTAAACACATAAAGTAGTTTAATTTTGGTCCTATTGATCCTAATTTTTGTAAGAGGGAAGAGGTACAAAGCCGGTGGGGGGGGGGGCAGGAGATTTTGAGGTGGTATAAAGAGGGAGAACAGGAGAAGAGGTGTAGGTGAGGTGGAAGAGGGAGTGAAGGAGGTACTGGGGGAGGTAAGAGGACGATGAGAAGGACTGGTGCTGGGAGGGAGGACTACGGGAAGGGTAAGAAGGGAAGGACTAGCAGCAGGAGGGAGGGAGGGAAGGAAGACAGTAAGGAGGGCGAGAGTGAGAAACGGCGGAAGGAGTGAGATCGAAGGTAAAGAACTGCCCCGAGAGTTAAGACGATGGGAAGGGCGGGATGGAATAGGGGGCGGGTATGGGAAGGGCAGAAGGAGGGAGGATGAGCAGGGTTACGGGAGGGTGGAAAAAAGAAGGAGCCGGTACGGGAGGAGGGAGTTTGGGAAAACGATAGGAGACGGAGTGGGGAGTATGAAGATAGATTAATGGTTAGATAGATGAGTAGATGGATAGATGGAAAGAGAAGTAGATGAATAAATAGATTGATAGATAAGTAGAATGATAAATGGATAGATTAATGGAAAATGAGTTAGTAGGATCGTCGGATACAAATAGATAGAGAGATAGATATAAATAGTAATAGATAGATATATGGATGGATACGTTGATTGATAAATATATACATTGACGGATAGACGGATCCATAGATGAGTTGATGGATGAAAAGACAGATGAGTAGATGGATGGATAAACAGTCGAGTAGATGGACGGATACATAGGAAGATAGATGTATATAATGAAAAATTGTTGGTTTATGGGAAGATAGATTGATGGATTGACAATTATAAATAGATAAATAAAGGGCTACATTGATGGATACATTTGTGCTAGGTGAACAGGTGAATCAGGTTAAAGAATATCTGCCGATTTCCTCTTGCGTCAACCGGGATTCGAACGAGGACCTTAAGAATTACAACCAATAAACTCTCTCCATTTAGACAGTTGGCTACTAGTTCGCGTGTGTGTGTGTGTGTACTCACCTATTTGTGCATGCGGGGGTTGAGCTATGGTTCTTTGGTCCCTCCTCTCAACTGTCAATCAACTGGTGTACAGATTCCTGAGCCTACTGGGCTCAATCATATCTACATTTGAAACTGTGTATGGAGTCAGCCTCCACCACATCACTGCTTAATGCATTCCATCCGTTAACTACTCTGACACTGAAAAAGTTACTTCTAACGACTCTGTGGCTCATGTGGGTACTCAATTTCCACCTGTGTCCCCTTGTTTGCGTCCCACCAGTGTTGAATAGTTTATCCTTGTTTACCCGGTCGATTCCTCTGAGGGTTGTGTAGGTTGTGATCATGTCTCCCCTTACTCTTCTGCCTTCCAGTGCCGTAAGGTGCATTTCCCGCAGCCTTTCCTCGTAACTCATGCCTCTTAGTTCTGGGACTAGTCTAGTGGCATACCTTTGGACTTTTTCCTGCTTCATCTTCTGCTTGACAAGATACGGACTCCATGCTGGGGCCGCATACTCCAGGATTGGTCTTACATATGTGGTGTACAAGATTCTGAATGATTCCTTACACAGATTCCTGAAGGCTGTTCTGATGTTAGGCAGTCTCGCATATGCCGCAGACGTTATTCTTTTTATGTATGCTTCAGGAGACAGGTTTGGTGTGATATCAACTCCTAGATCTTTCTCTCAGTTCGTTTCATTAAGTTCTTCATCTCCTATTCTGTATCCTGTGTCTGGCCTCCTGTTTCCACTGTGTGTGTGTGTGTGTATGCGTGTGTTAGTGAGAAATAAATGTAGTTGATATAAAAGAGGAAAAATACATTTGTTAGAAAGGCGGGGTCCAAGAGCTAATAACTCGATTTTGCAGACACAAATAATAAATACAAGGAATAAATACACACACACACACACATTAGTTGATAAAGGACTGTTTTGTGTGTATACCTATGTATACTATTGTCAGGAGCGACAGACAAGTGCAGCTATGTGTGTTTATGTGTACCTGCAATTGGACTGACATGTGTACGGTAATTATCTGTGTGTTAATTGTAAAAGGAACATATTAGTGAATGTTTTTTTTTATGTAAATTGAATGACATATATACATGTACGCGTGTTTAGTGTTACTGTAATTTATAATGTTAGCGTGTGTACGTTTGAATGACATAGTGTCCCATCATTGTCACATTTTTGTTACATGTTTACTATTGTCAGGAGCGACAGACAAGTGCAGCTATGTGTGTCTATGTGTACCTGCAATTGGACTGACACGTGTATGGTAATTATCTATCTGTCCATTGTTAAAGGAACATATTAGTGAATGTTTATTTATGTAAATTGATTGACATATGTACGTGTACGCGTGTTTAGTGGTACTGTAATTTACATACTTAACAGGTTTATGTTTGAATTAAATAGTATCCCATCATCGTCTCATTTTTTGTTACTATTTTGCTGTTCATTCTCAATCTCTCTGACTCCCGAGGACCATTTGTGCTCATGTGTGTTTATTAAAGGAAAATAATCATATTTTGTTTACAAAATAACTTGTATTTATTTTCCAAAAAAATGTTTTCAAAGAAAAAGTAATTGTCTAGTAAGCATTCATTTTTCTAACATACAAGACAGTTACTCACTACCTTACAGCAGTCAGGAACACTTTTGTTACTATCTCTTCACAGCGTCTTTTACATAAATACCCTATCTTAACAAATTCAATCATTAAATTCATAACTGGCAACCCCCTCGGCCCCCTCCCCCACAGGTCCAAGGCCACCGAGTGACTAACCCCACACCAATTCCCCAACCCAGGAAGCATCATTCCTTTCCCCTAACCTCTCCCAAATTATGTTTTTGACGAGTACAACGCACTACGGGGCCTGACAGCTGAGTAGACAGCGCTCTCAACTCGTAATCCTAGCGTCCGTGTTCGATCCTCCGGTGATGGCAGAAACGAAACTGGGCAGTTTCTTTCACACTGTTGTTCCTGTTACCTAGCAGTAAATAGGTACCAGGGATTTAAACAGCTGTTATGGGCTGCTTCCTCTGTGTGTGTGTGTGTGTGTGTGTGTGTGTGTGTACTCACCTAGTTGTACTTGCGGGGGTTGAGCTCTGGCTCTTTGGTCCGGAGTGTGTGGAAAAATTTGTGTTAGTTACAAGTTAGTAATAGTTGATGGTGAATACTAACCCAAGCACGATCTCGTATAATACACTACACACGCCAACCCCCCCTCTCTCCCCCAAATCACTCTACCTAAGTCATTAACAAATTAATACACATCAATTAATACACCAAAAATACTAACTATAAATAAAGGGTCCAAATTTGAGACAAACAGCGACTCCAGCGTGGTCTAGTCGGATGAGAACGTGTTCTCATCTGGATAGATTGCGATCGAGCCTGTCGGAACGGTTACGTAACTACAGGGCACTAATTTATGTGGTCCCCTCCTGTAGCTGCCTCTGTATCGAAAGGTTCTCTGGATAGCTAGAATTAGCCTGACTCCTAGTAAAGTAGGGAAGAGGTGAAATCCTTTGGGACCACGGACGGATACCTTGGATCCATTGACCTAGGGCAGGTCTAATCACCTGGGATTCGAACCCACGGTGGGAATAAGGGAAAAGAGTTGAAGGGAGGGACACAAATGGTTCCAGAAACCAAACTACACATAAACCCGGACACTCACACACACACACACATACACACACACACACACACACACACACTCACCAGGACACTCACAGGGACACTCACTCAGACACACATCCATAGACACAAACTGTAATAAGGAAGACCATCTGAGGGAACACAGATTGCCTCGTGGACCCACAGGTATACCCGAACACACACACTCACCCGGACACTCACAGGGACACTCACCCAGACACACATTCATAGACACATTCTCAGTCGACTTGAGAATGGTCAAGGACTTACCGAAACGTCGTCGTTCCTTCACCTTCTAGTGTGTGGTCTGGTCAACATACTTTAGCCGCGTTATTGTGACTCATCGCCTGCATCCATAGACACAAACTGTGATAAAGAAGACCATCTGAGGGGACACAGATGGCCTCGTGGACTCACAGGTATAACCGGACACACACTCACCCGAACACTCACACAGACACACATCTATACACAAAAACTGTGATAAGGGAGACCATCTGAGGGGACACAGATGGCCTCGTGGACCCACAGGTATAACCGGACAAACACTCCCCCAAACACTCACAGGGACACTCAAACAAACACACAGACAGACATCCATAGACACAAAAATAAATTTTTATACCGAAAATTTAAAAATTAATGATAAATAAGGCAACGAAACGAAAAAATAAATACAATTTAATCATAATATTTATATTACAACCCCCAAACTCATCCAGCTCCTTGGATTGCGGGCAGGAAGCATGGATGCTGTGAGCCATTCCTCTCTGGATCTCCACACTAAGGCGCTGAAAGAGAAAACTGACGGCTGTAGGGTCTCTAGTTGTTTCAATTAGCTTCGACCCCAGCTCCTTCAAAAAACTTGCAGCACTTTTACCCCAGGCACCAAGTGTCTCTGAGGCAATGGGGACAAAATTGTAGTAGTGATCAAGGTCTCCGTTTTTATGTGACTTGGCTGCTTCCCAGTGATTGGCAGCACCTCCTGCCTGAGCAGCACTGAAGTTAACATAGGTGCTGCCTAAAGTTGAACGCAAGTGTAGTCCCACAATAACTGTCTACCATTCTTCCAGGGGTTCACCGTGATTCCCATCTGGGCGACCAACAGGCTCATCAGCGTTGCGGGGCAATACGGAACGGGACTCTCTCTCTGCTGGACAACCTTCCGTGATAAGGCTTCTCTTTATAATGTCGTTAACATCGCAGTGTCTTGCATGCCATCCTCCTGTCCTTTGGCAGAGAAGGCCATGTCGTCCGTACCTGTCGGCCACTGCCTCGCCACCAAAACCCCTGTATTCGGTGTGGATTCGGGCAGTGAGGCGGAGAGCCACAGCCATTCAGAGGGCCTGTGGTGAGACGAGTGCTAGTAGCTGATATTGGGGGTTGCTAATAGCAAGTCCTCTGCATGGGGAGCTGCTACAGCTCTAAGTCGGGCAGTATCATGTGGTGTTGTCGCAGCTTACAGTAATGTTGGAGCTACTTTGTCGGCAATGGGGCGATCCCAACTGGATTGCTTATGGGCTTATATATATATATATATATATATATATATATATATATATATATATATATATATATATATATATATATATATATATATATATATATATATATATATATATATATATATACATCGTCCTCCCCCCCTCTCTCCCTATATATATATATATATATATATATATATATATATATATATATATATATATATATATATATATGCTGGAGGCTGTAGCTATCCACAGATTTTTTTGAATATATTTATTATTATATTATTAAGGCTTATTTTTACCAAATTAGAGGGGAAATGGTCTGAGGTAGGGAACTGGACATAGGATGGTAGGTGTAGACATTAGTTAAAGTATTTTGGAATAATTATTATTTATTCTCACCCCTCCCCCCCTCTCTCCCTGTTGATTCAATTAAGGTTAATTGTGAATTATTACTGGAGATGGTTGAAGACTTTTTCGTAATCAGAAAAAATGATTTCCTTAAATTAAACACATAAAGTAGTTTAATTTTGGTCCTATTGATCCTAATTTTTGTAAGAGGGAAGAGGTACAAAGCCGGTGGGGGGGGGGGGGCAGGAGATTTTGAGGTGGTATAAAGAGGGAGAACAGGAGAAGAGGTGTAGGTGAGGTGGAAGAGGGATGAGTGAGAGGAGGTACTGGGGGAGGTAAGAGGACGATGAGAAGGACTGGTGCTGGGAGGGAGGACTACGGGAAGGGTAAGAAGGGAAGGACTAGCAGCAGGGAGGGAGGGAGGGAAGGAAGACAGTAGGAGGGCGAGAGTGAGAAACGGCGGAAGGAGTGAGATCGAAGGTAAAGAACTGCCCCGAGAGTTAAGACGATGGGAAGGGCGGGATGGAATAGGGGCGGGTATGGGAAGGGCAGAAGGAGGGAGGATGAGCAGGGTTACGGGAGGGTGAAAAAAGAAGGAGCCGGTACGGGAGGAGGGAGTTTGGGAAAACGATAGGAGACGGAGTGGGGAGTATGAAGATAGATTAATGGTTAGATAGATGAGTAGATGGATAGATGGAAAGAGAAGTAGATGAATAAATAGATTGATAGATAAGTAGAATGATAAATGGATAGATTAATGGAAAATGAGTTAGTAGGATCGTCGGATACAAATAGATAGAGAGATAGATATAAATAGTAATAGATAGATATATGGATGGATACGTTGATTGATAAATATATACATTGACGGATAGACGGATCCATAGATGAGTTGATGGATGAAAAGACAGATGAGTAGATGGATGGATAAACAGTCGAGTAGATGGACGGATACATAGGAAGATAGATGTATATAATGAAAAATTGTTGGTTTATGGGAAGATAGATTGATGGATTGACAATTATAAATAGATAAATAAAGGGCTACATTGATGGATACATTTGTGCTAGGTGAACAGGTGAATCAGGTTAAAGAATATCTGCCGATTTCCTCTTGCGTCAACCGGGATTCGAACGAGGACCTTAAGAATTACAACCAATAAACTCTCTCCATTTAGACAGTTGGCTACTAGTTCGCGTGTGTGTGTGTGTGTACTCACCTATTTGTGCATGCGGGGGTTGAGCTATGGTTCTTTGGTCCCTCCTCTCAACTGTCAATCAACTGGTGTACAGATTCCTGAGCCTACTGGGCTCAATCATATCTACATTTGAAACTGTGTATGGAGTCAGCCTCCACCACATCACTGCTTAATGCATTCCATCCGTTAACTACTCTGACACTGAAAAAGTTACTTCTAACGACTCTGTGGCTCATGTGGGTACTCAATTTCCACCTGTGTCCCCTTGTTTGCGTCCCACCAGTGTTGAATAGTTTATCCTTGTTTACCCGGTCGATTCCTCTGAGGGTTGTGTAGGTTGTGATCATGTCTCCCCTTACTCTTCTGCCTTCCAGTGCCGTAAGGTGCATTTCCCGCAGCCTTTCCTCGTAACTCATGCCTCTTAGTTCTGGGACTAGTCTAGTGGCATACCTTTGGACTTTTTCCTGCTTCATCTTCTGCTTGACAAGATACGGACTCCATGCTGGGGCCGCATACTCCAGGATTGGTCTTACATATGTGGTGTACAAGATTCTGAATGATTCCTTACACAGATTCCTGAAGGCTGTTCTGATGTTAGGCAGTCTCGCATATGCGCAGACGTTATTCTTTTATGTATGCTTCAGGAGACAGGTTTGGTGTGATATCAACTCCTAGATCTTTCTCTCAGTCGTTTCATTAAGTTCTTCATCTCCTATTCTGTATCCTGTGTCCTGGCCTCCTGTTTCCACTGTGTGTGTGTGTGTGTATGCGTGTGTGTTAGTGAGAAATAAATGTAGTTGATATAAAAGAGGAAAAATACATTTGTTAGAAAGGCGGGGGTCCAAGAGCTAATAACTCGATTTTGCAGACACAAATAATAAATACAAGGAATAAATACACACACACACACACATTAGTTGATAAAGGACTGTTTTGTGTGTATACCTATGTATACTATTGTCAGGAGCGACAGACAAGTGCAGCTATGTGTGTTTATGTGTACCTGCAATTGGACTGACATGTGTACGGTAATTATCTGTGTGTTAATTGTAAAAGGAACATATTAGTGAATGTTTTTTTATGTAAATTGAATGACATATATACATGTACGCGTGTTTAGTGTTACTGTAATTTATAATGTTAGCGTGTGTACGTTTGAATGGACATAGTGTCCCATCATTGTCACATTTTTTGTTACATGTTTACTATTGTCAGGAGCGACAGACAAGTGCAGCTATGTGTGTCTATGTGTACCTGCAATTGGACTGACACGTGTATGGTAATTATCTATCTGTCCATTGTTAAAGGAACATATTAGTGAATGTTTATTTATGTAAATTGATTGACATATGTACGTGTACGCGTGTTTAGTGGTACTGTAATTTACATACTTAACAGGTTTATGTTTGAATTAAATAGTATCCCATCATCGTCTCATTTTTTGTTACTATTTTGCTGTTCATTCTCAATCTCTCTGACTCCCGAGGACCATTTGTGCTCATGTGTGTTTATTAAAGGAAAATAATCATATTTTGTTTACAAAATAACTTGTATTTATTTTCCAAAAAAATGTTTTCAAAGAAAAAGTAATTGTCTAGTAAGCATTCATTTTTCTAACATACAAGACAGTTACTCACTACCTTACAGCAGTCAGGAACACTTTTGTTACTATCTCTTCACAGCGTCTTTTACATAAATACCCTATCTTAACAAATTCAATCATTAAATTCATAACTGGCAACCCCCTCGGCCCCCTCCCCCACAGGTCCAAGGCCACCGAGTGACTAACCCCACACCAATTCCCCAACCCAGGAAGCATCATTCCTTTCCCCTAACCTCTCCCAAATTATGTTTTTGACGAGTACACGCACTACGGGGCCTGACAGCTGAGTAGACAGCGCTCTCAACTCGTAATCCTAGCGTCCGTGTTCGATCCTCCGGTGATGCAGAAACGAAACTGGGCAGTTTCTTTCACACTGTTGTTCCTGTTACCTAGCAGTAAATAGGTACCAGGGATTTAAACAGCTGTTATGGGCTGCTTCCTCTGTTGTGTGTGTGTGTGTGTGTGTGTGTGTACTCACCTAGTTGTACTTGCGGGGGTTGAGCTCTGGCTCTTTGGTCCGGAGTGTGTGGAAAAATTTGTGTTAGTTACAAGTTAGTAATAGTTGATGGTGAATACTAACCACAAGCACGATCTCGTATAATACACTACACAGACGCCAACCCCCCTCTCTCCCCCAAATCACTCTACCTAAGTCATTAACAAATTAATACACATCAATTAATACACCAAAAATACTAACTATAAATAAAGGGTCCAAATTTGAGACAAACAGCGACTCCAGCGTGGTCTAGTCGGATGAGAACGTGTTCTCATCTGGATAGATTGCGATCGAGCCTGTCGGAACGGTTACGTAACTACAGGGCACTAATTTATGTGGTCCCCTCCTGTAGCTGCCTCTGTATCGAAAGGTTCTCTGGATAGCTAGAATTAGCCTGACTCCTAAGTAAAGTAGGGAAGAGGTGAAATCCTTTGGGACCACGGACGGATACCTTGGATCCATTGACCTAGGGCAGGTCTAATCACCTGGGATTCGAACCCACGGTGGGAATAAGGGAAAAGAGTTGAAGGGAGGGACACAAATGGTTCCAGAAACCAAACTACACATAAACCCGGACACTCACACACACACACACATACACACACACACACACACACACACACTCACCAGGACACTCACAGGGACACTCACTCAGACACACATCCATAGACACAAACTGTAATAAGGAAGACCATCTGAGGGAACACAGATTGCCTCGTGGACCCACAGGTATACCCGAACACACACACTCACCCGGACACTCACAGGGACACTCACCCAGACACACATTCATAGACACATTCTCAGTCGACTTGAGAATGGTCAAGGACTTACCGAAACGTCGTCGTTCCTTCAACTTCTAGTGTGTGGTCTGGTCAACATACTTTAGCCGCGTTATTGTGACTCATCGCCTGCATCCATAGACACAAACTGTGATAAAGAAGACCATCTGAGGGGACACAGATGGCCTCGTGGACTCACAGGTATAACCGGACACACACTCACCCGAACACTCACACAGACACCACATCTATACACAAAAACTGTGATAAGGGAGACCATCTGAGGGGACACAGATGGCCTCGTGGACCCACAGGTATAACCGGACAAACACTCCCCCAAACACTCACAGGGACACTCAAACAAACACACAGACAGACATCCATAGACACAAAAATAAATTTTTATACCGAAAATTTAAAAATTAATGATAAATAAGGCAACGAAACGAAAAAATAAATACAATTTAATCATAATATTTATATTACAACCCCAAACTCATCCAGCTCCTTGGATTGCGGGCAGGAAGCATGGATGCTGTGAGCCATTCCTCTCTGGATCTCCACACTAAGGCGCTGAAAGAGAAACTGACGGCTGTAGGGTCTCTAGTTGTTTCAATTAGCTTCGACCCCAGCTCCTTCAAAAAACTTGCATGCACTTTTACCCCAGGCACCAAGTGTCTCTGAGGCAATGGGGACAAAATTGTAGTAGTGATCAAGGTCTCCGTTTTTATGTGACTTGGCTGCTTCCCAGTGATTGGCAGCACCTCCTGCCTGAGCAGCACTGAAGTTAACATAGGTGCTGCCTAAAGTTGAAACGCAAGTGTAGTCCCACAATAACTGTCTACCATTCTTCCAGGGGTTCACCGTGATCCCATCTGGGCGACCAACAGGCTCATCAGCGTTGCGGGGCAATACGGAACGGGACTCTCTCTCTGCTGGACAACCTTCCGTGATAAGGCTTCTCTTTATAATGTCGTTAACATCGCAGTGTCTTGCATGCCATCCTCCTGTCCTTTGGCAGAGAAGGCCATGTCGTCCGTACCTGTCGGCCACTGCCTCGCCACCAAAACCCCTGTATTCGGTGTGGATTCGGGCAGTGAGGCGGAGAGCCACAGCCATTCAGAGGGCCTGTGGTGAGACGAGTGCTAGTAGCTGATATTGGGGGTTGCTAATAGCAAGTCCTCTGCATGGGGAGCTGCTACAGCTCTAAGTCGGGCAGTATCATGTGGTGTTGTCGCAGCTTACAGTAATGTTGGAGCTACTTTGTCGGCAATGGGCGATCCCAACTGGATTGCTTATGGACTTATATTATATATATATATATATATATATATATATATATATATATATATATATATGATATATATAATATATATATATATATATATATATGCTGGAGGCTGTAGCTATCCACAGATTTTTTGAATATATTTATTATTATATTATTAAGGCTTATTTTTACCAAATTAGAGGGAAATGGTCTGAGGTAGGGAATGGACATAGGATGGTAGGTGTAGACATTAGTTAAAGTATTTTGGAATAATTATTATTTATTCTCGACCCCTCCCCCCCTCTCTCCCTGTTGATTCAATTAAGGTTAATTGTGAATTATTACTGGAGATGGTTGAAGACTTTTTCGTAATCAGAAAAATGATTTCCTTAAATTAAACACATAAAGTAGTTTAATTTTGGTCCTATTGATCCTAATTTTTGTAAGAGGGAAGAGGTACAAAGCCGGTGGGGGGGGGGGCAGGAGATTTTGTGGTGGTATAAAGAGGGAGAACAGGAGAAGAGGTGTAGGTGAGGTGGAAGAGAGGAGTGAAGGAGGTACTGGGGGAGGTAAGAGGACGATGAGAAGGACTGGTGCTGGGAGGGAGGACTACGGGAAGGGTAAGAAGGGAAGGACTAGCAGCAGGAGGGAGGGAGGGAAGGAAGACAGTAAGGAGGCGAGAGTGAGAAACGGCGGAAGGAGTGAGATCGAAGGTAAAGAACTGCCCCGAGAGTTAAGACGATGGGAAGGGCGGGATGGAATAGGGGCGGGTATGGAAGGGCAGAAGGAGGGAGGATGAGCAGGGTTACGGGAGGGTGGAAAAAAGAAGGAGCCGGTACGGGAGGAGGGAGTTTGGGAAAACGATAGGAGACGGAGTGGGAGTATGAAGATAGATTAATGGTTAGATAGATGAGTAGATGGATAGATGGAAAGAGAAGTAGATGAATAAATAGATTGATAGATAAGTAGAATGATAATGGATAGATTAATGGAAAATGAGTTAGTAGGATCGTCGGATACAAATAGATAGAGAGATAGATATAAATAGTAATAGATAGATATATGGATGGATACGTTGATTGATAAATATATACATTGACGGATAGACGGATCCATAGATGAGTTGATGGATGAAAAGACAGATGAGTAGATGGATGGATAAACAGTCGAGTAGATGGACGGATACATAGGAAGATAGATGTATATATGAAAAATTGTTGGTTTATGGGAAGATAGATTGATGGATTGACAATTATAAATAGATAAATAAAGGGCTACATTGATGGATACATTTGTGCTAGGTGAACAGGTGAATCAGGTTAAAGAATATCTGCCGATTTCCTCTTGCGTCAACCGGATTCGAACGAGGACCTTAGAATTACAACCAATAAACTCTCCTCCATTTAGACAGTTGGCTACTAGTTCGCGTGTGTGTGTGTGTGTACTCACCTATTTGTGCATGCGGGGGTTGAGCTATGGTTCTTTGGTCCCTACCTCTCAACTGTCAATCAAACTGGTGTACAGATTCCTGAGCCTACTGGCTCAATCATATCTACATTTGAAACTGTGTATGGAGTCAGCCTCCACCACATCACTGCTTAATGCATTCCATCCGTTAACTACTCTGACACTGAAAAGTTACTTCTAACGACTCTGTGGCTCATGTGGGTACTCAATTTCACCTGTGTCCCCTTGTTTGCGTCCCACCAGTGTTGAATAGTTTATCCTTGTTTACCCGGTCGATTCCTCTGAGGGTTGTGTAGGTTGTGATCATGTCTCCCCTTACTCTTCTGCCTTCCAGTGCCGTAAGGTGCATTTCCCGCAGCCTTTCCTCGTAACTCATGCCTCTTAGTTCTGGGACTAGTCTAGTGGCATACCTTTGGACTTTTTCCTGCTTCATCTTCTGCTTGACAAGGATACGGACTCCATGCTGGGGCCGCATACTCCAGGATTGGTCTTACATATGTGGTGTACAAGATTCTGAATGATTCTTACACAGATTCCTGAAGGCTGTTCTGATGTTAGGCAGTCTCGCATATGCCGCAGACGTTATTCTTTTTATGTATGCTTCAGGAGACAGGTTTGGTGTGATATCAACTCCTAGATCTTTCTCTCAGTTCGTTTCATTAAGTTCTTCATCTCCTATTCTGTATCCTGTGTCTGGCCTCCTGTTTCCACTGTGTGTGTGTGTGTGTATGCGTGTGTGTTAGTGAGAAATAAATGTAGTTGATATAAAAGAGGAAAATACATTTGTTAGAAAGGCGGGGTCCAAGAGCTAATAACTCGATTTTGCAGACACAATAATAAATACAAGGAATAAATACACACACACACACACATTAGTTGATAAAGGACTGTTTTGTGTGTATACCTATGTATACTATTGTCAGGAGCGACAGACAAGTGCAGCTATGTGTGTTTATGTGTACCTGCAATTGGACTGACATGTGTACGGTAATTATCTGTGTGTTAATTGTAAAAGGAACATATTAGTGAATGTTTTTTTTATGTAAATTGAATGACATATATACATGTACGCGTGTTTAGTGTTACTGTAATTTATAATGTTAGCGTGTGTACGTTTGAATGACATAGTGTCCCATCATTGTCACATTTTTTGTTACATGTTTACTATTGTCAGGAGCGACAGACAAGTGCAGCTATGTGTGTCTATGTGTACCTGCAATTGGACTGACACGTGTATGGTAATTATCTATCTGTCCATTGTTAAAGGAACATATTAGTGAATGTTTATTTATGTAAATTGATTGACATATGTACGTGTACGCGTGTTTAGTGGTACTGTAATTTACATACTTAACAGGTTTATGTTTGAATTAAATAGTATCCCATCATCGTCTCATTTTTGTTACTATTTTGCTGTTCATTCTCAATCTCTCTGACTCCCGAGGACCATTTGTGCTCATGTGTGTTATTAAAGGAAAATAATCATATTTTGTTTACAAAATAACTTGTATTTATTTTCCAAAAAAAATGTTTTCAAAGAAAAGTAATTGTCTAGTAAGCATTCATTTTTCTAACATACAAGACAGTTACTCACTACCTTACAGCAGTCAGGAACACTTTTGTTACTATCTCTCACAGCGTCTTTTACATAAATACCCTATCTTAACAATCAATCATTAAATTCATAACTGGCAACCCCCTCGGCCCCTCCCCCACAGGTCCAAGGCCACCGAGTGACTAACCCCACACCAATTCCCCAACCCAGGAAGCATCATTCCTTTCCCCTAACCTCTCCCAAATTATGTTTTTGACGAGTACACACGCACTACGGGGCCTGACAGCTGAGTAGACAGCGCTCTCAACTCGTAATCCTAGCGTCCGTGTTCGATCCTCCGGTGATGGCAGAAACGAAACTGGGCAGTTTCTTTCACACTGTTTGTTCCTGTTACCTAGCAGTAAATAGGTACCAGGGATTTAAAACAGCTGTTATGGGCTGCTTCCTCTGTGTGTGTGTGTGTGTGTGTGTGTGTGTACTCACCTAGTTGTACTTGCGGGGGTTGAGCTCTGGCTCTTTGGTCCGGAGTGTGTGGAAAAATTTGTGTTAGTTACAAGTTAGTAATAGTTGATGGTGAATACTAACCCAAGCACGATCTCGTATAATACACTACACACGCCAACCCCCCCTCTCTCCCCCAAATCACTCTACCTAAGTCATTAACAAATTAATACACATCAATTAATACACCAAAAATACTAACTATAAATAAAGGGTCCAAATTTGAGACAAACAGCGACTCCAGCGTGGTCTAGTCGGATGAGAACGTGTTCTCATCTGGATAGATTGCGATCGAGCCTGTCGGAACGGTTACGTAACTACAGGGCACTAATTTATGTGGTCCCCTCCTGTAGCTGCCTTCTGTATCGAAAGGTTTCTCTGGATAGCTGGAATTAGCCTGACTCCTAGTAAGTAGGGAAGAGGTGAAATCCGTTGGGACCACGGACGGATACCTTGGATCCATTGACCTAGGGCAGGTCTAATCACCTGGGATTCGAACCCACGGTGGGAATAAGGGAAAAGAGGTTGAAGGGAGGGACACAAATGGTTCCAGAAACCAAACTACACATAAACCCGGACACTCACACACACACACACATACACACACACACACACACACACACACTCACCAGGACACTCACAGGGACACTCACTCAGACACACATCCATAGACACAAACTGTAATAAGGAAGACCATCTGAGGGAACACAGATTGCCTCGTGGACCCACAGGTATACCCGAACACACACACTCACCCGGACACTCACAGGGACACTCACCCAGACACACATTCATAGACACAGTCTCAGTCGACTTGAGAATTGGTCAAGGACTTACCGAAACGTCGCCGTTCCTTCACCTTCTAGTTTGTGGTCTGGTCAACATACTTTAGCCGCGTTATTGTGACTCATCGCCTGCATCCATAGACACAAACTGTGATAAGAAGACCATCTGAGGGGGACACAGATGGCCTCGTGGACTCACAGGTATAACCGGACACACACTCACCCGAACACTCACACAGACACACATCTATACACAAAAACTGTGATAAGGGAGACCATCTGAGGGGACACAGATGGCCTCGTGGACCCACAGGTATAACCGGACAAACACTCCCCAAACACTCACAGGGACACTCAAACAAACACACAGACAGACATCCATAGACACAAAAAATAAATTTTTATACCGAAAATTTAAAAATTAATGATAAATAAGGCAACGAAACGAAAAAATAAATACAATTTAATCATAATATTTATATTACAACCCCCAAACTCATCCAGCTCCTTGGATTGCGGGCAGGAAGCATGGATGCTGTGAGCCATTCCTCTCTGGATCTCCACACTAAGGCGCTGAAGAGAAAACTGACGGCTGTAGGGTCTCTATTGTTTCAATTAGCTTCGACCCCAGCTTCCTTCAAAAAACTTGCAGCACTTTTACCCCAGGCACCAAGTGTCTCTGAGGCAATGGGGACAAAATTGTAGTAGTGATCAAGGTTCTCCGTTTTTATGTGACTTGGCTGCTTCCAGTGATTGGCAGCACCTCCTGCCTGAGCAGCACTGAAGTTAACATAGGTGTTGCCTAAAGTTGAAACGCAAGTGTAGTCCCACAATAACTGTCTACCATTCTTCCAGGGTTCACCGTGATCCCATCTGGGCGACCAACAGGCTCATCAGAGTTGCGGGGCAATACGGAAACGGGACTCTCTCTCTGCTGGACAACCTTCCGTGATAAGGCTTCTCTTTATAATGTCGTTAACATCGCAGTGTCTTGCATGCCATCCTCCTGTCCTTTGGCAGAGAAGGCCATGTCGTCCGTACCTGTCGGCCACTGCCTCGCCACCAAAACCCCTGTATTCGGTGTGGATTCGGGCAGTGAGGCGGAGAGCCACAGCCATTCAGAGGGCCTGTGGTGAGACGAGTGCTAGTAGCTGATATTGGGGGTTGCTAATAGCAAGTCCTCTGCATGGGGAGCTGCTACAGCTCTAAGTCGGGCAGTATCATGTGGTGTTGTCGCAGCTTACAGTAATGTTGGAGCTACTTTGTCGGCAATGGGGCGATCCCAACTGGATTGCTTATGGGCTTATATATATATATATATATATATATATATATATATATATATATATATATATATATATATATATATATATATATATATATATATATATATATATATTATATATATATATATATATATATATATATATATATATATATATATATATATATATATATATATATATATATATATATATATATATATATATATATATATATATATGCTGGAGGCTGTAGCTATCCACAGATTTTTTTGAATATATTTATTATTATATTATTAAGGCTTATTTTTACCAAATTAGAGGGGAAATGGTCTGAGGTAGGGAACGGACATAGGATGGTAGGTGTAGACATTAGTTAAAGTATTTTGGAATAATTATTATTTATTCTCACCCCTCCCCCCCTCTCTCCCTGTTGATTCAATTAAGGTTAATTGTGAATTATTACTGGAGATGGTTGAAGACTTTTTCGTAATCAGAAAAAATGATTTCCTTAAATTAAACACATAAAGTAGTTTAATTTTGGTCCTATTGATCCTAATTTTTGTAAGAGGGAAGAGGTACAAAGCCGGTGGGGGGGGGCGGGAGATTTAGAGGTGGTATAAAGAGGGAGAACAGGAGAAGAGGTGTAGGTGAGGTGAAAGAGGGATGAAGAGGGAGTGAAGGAGGTACTGGGGGAGGTAAGAGGACGATGAGAAGGACTGGTGCTGGGAGGGAGGACTACGGGAAGGGTAAGAAGGGAAGGACTAGCAGCGGGAGGGAGGGAGGGAAGGAAGACAGTAAGGAGGGCGAGAGTGAGAAACGGCGGAAGGAGTGAGAACGAAGGTAAAGAACTGCCCCGAGAGTTAAGACGATGGGAAGGGCGGGATGGAATAGGGGCGGGTATGGGAAGGGCAGAAGGAGGGAGGATGAGCAGGGTTACGGGAGGGTGGAAAAAAGAAGGAGCCGGTACGGGAGGAGGGAGTTTGGGAAAACGATAGGAGACGGAGTGGGGAGTATGTAGATAGATTAATGGTTAGATAGATGAGTAGATGGATAGATGGAAAGAGAAGTAGATGAATAAATAGATTGATAGATAAGTAGAATGATAAATGGATAGATTAATGGAAAATGAGTTAGTAGGATCGTCGGATACAAATAGATAGAGAGATAGATATAAATAGTAATAGATAGATATATGGATGGATACGTTGATTGATAAATATATACATTAGACGGATCCATAGATGAGTTGATGGATGAAAAGACAGATGAGTAGATGGATGGATAAACAGTCGAGTAGATGGACGGATACATAGTAAGATAGATGTATATAATGAAAAATTGTTGGTTTATGGGAAGATAGATTGATGGATTGACAATTATAAATAGATAAATAAAGGGCTACATTGATGGATACATTTGTGCTAGGTGAACAGGTGAATCAGGTTAAAGAATATCTGCCGATTTCCTCTTGCGTCAACCGGGATTCGAACGAGGACCTTAAGAATTACAACCAATAAACTCTCTCCATTTAGACAGTTGGCTACTAGTTCGCGTGTGTGTGTGTGTGTACTCACCTATTTGTGCATGCGGGGGTTGAGCTATGGTTCTTTGGTCCCACCTCTCAACTGTCAATCAACTGGTGTACAGATTCCTGAGCCTACTGGGCTCAATCATATCTACATTTGAAACTGTGTATGGAGTCAGCCTCCACCACATCACTGCTTAATGCATTCCATCCGTTAACTACTCTGACACTGAAAAAGTTACTTCTAACGTCTCTGTGGCTCATGTGGGTACTCAGTTTCCACCTGTGTCCCCTTGTTTGCGTCCCACCAGTGTTGAATAGTTTATCCTTGTTTACCCGGTCGATTCCTCTGAGGGTTGTGTAGGTTGTGATCATGTCTCCCCTTACTCTTCTGTCTTCCAGTGCCGTAAGGTGCATTTCCCGCAGCCTTTCCTCGTAACTCATGCCTCTTAGTTCTGGGACTAGTCTAGTGGCATACCTTTGGACTTTTTCCTGCTTCATCTTCTGCTTGACAAGATACGGACTCCATGCTGGGGCCGCATACTCCAGGATTGGTCTTACATATGTGGTGTACAAGATTCTGAATGATTCCTTACACAGATTCCTGAAGGCTGTTCTGATGTTAGGCAGTCTCGCATATGCCGCAGACGTTATTCTTTTTATGTATGCTTCAGGAGACAGGTTTGGTGTGATATCAACTCCTAGATCTTTCTCTCAGTCCGTTTCATTAAGTTCTTCATCTCCTATTCTGTATCCTGTGTCTGGCCTCCTGTTTCCACTGTGTGTGTGTGTGTGTATGCGTGTGTGTTAGTGAGAAATAAATGTAGTTGATATAAAAGAGGAAAAATACATTTGTTAGAAAGGCGGGGTCCAAGAGCTAATAACTCGATTTTGCAGACACAAATAATAAATACAAGGAATAAATACACACACACACACACATTAGTTGATAAAGGACTGTTTTGTGTGTATACCTATGTATACTATTGTCAGGAGCGACAGACAAGTGCAGCTATGTGTGTTTATGTGTACCTGCAATTGGACTGACATGTGTACGGTAATTATCTGTGTGTTAATTGTAAAAGGAACATATTAGTGAATTTTTTTTATGTAAATTGAATGACATATATACATGTACGCGTGTTTAGTGTTACTGTAATTTATAATGTTAGCGTGTGTACGTTTGAATGACATAGTGTCCCATCATTGTCACATTTTTTGTTACATGTTTACTATTGTCAGGAGCGACAGACAAGTGCAGCTATGTGTGTCTATGTGTACCTGCAATTGGACTGACACGTGTATGGTAATTATCTATCTGTCCATTGTTAAAGGAACATATTAGTGAATGTTTATTTATGTAAATTGATTGACATATGTACGTGTACGCGTGTTTAGTGGTACTGTAATTTACATACTTAACAGGTTTATGTTTGAATTAAATAGTATCCCATCATCGTCTCATTTTTTGTTACTATTTTGCTGTTCATTCTCAATCTCTCTGACTCCCGAGGACCATTTGTGCTCATGTGTGTTTATTAAAGGAAAATAATCATATTTTGTTTACAAAATAACTTGTATTTATTTTCCAAAAAAATGTTTTCAAAGAAAAAGTAATTGTCTAGTAAGCATTCATTTTTCTAACATACAAGACAGTTACTCACTACCTTACAGCAGTCAGGAACACTTTTGTTACTATCTCTTCACAGCGTCTTTTACATAAATACCCTATCTTAACAAATTCAATCATTAAATTCATAACTGGCAACCCCCTCGGCCCCCTCCCCCACAGGTCCAAGGCCACCGAGTGACTAACCCCACACCAATTCCCCAACCCAGGAAGCATCATTCCTTTCCCCTAACCTCTCCCAAATTATGTTTTTGACGAGTACACGCACTACGGGGCCTGACAGCTGAGTAGACAGCGCTCTCAACTCGTAATCCTAGCGTCCGTGTTCGATCCTCCGGTGATGGCAGAAACGAAACTGGGCAGTTTCTTTCACCCTGTTGTTCCTGTAACCTAGCAGTAAATAGGTACCAGGGATTTAAACAGCTGTTATGGGCTGCTTCCTCTGTGTGTGTGTGTGTGTGTGTGTGTGTGTGTGTACTCACCTAGTTGTACTTGCGGGGGTTGAGCTCTGGCTCTTTGGTCCGGAGTGTGTGGAAAAATTTGTGTTAGTTACAAGTTAGTAATAGTTGATGGTGAATACTAACCCAAGCACGATCTCGTATAATACACTACACACGCCAACCCCCCCTCTTCCCCCCAAATCACTCTACCTAAGTCATTAACAAATTAATACACATCAATTAATACACCAAAAATACTAACTATAAATAAAGGGTCCAAATTTGAGACAAACAGCGACTCCAGCGTGGTCTAGTCGGATGAGAACGTGTTCTCATCTGGATAGATTGCGATCGAGCCTGTCGGAACGGTTACGTAACTACAGGGCACTAATTTATGTGGTCCCCTCCTGTAGCTGCCTCTGTATCGAAAGGTTCTCTGGATAGCTGGAATTAGCCTGACTCCTAGTAAAGTAGGGAAGAGGTGAAATCCGTTGGGACCACGGACGGATACCTTGGATCCATTGACCTAGGGCAGGTCTAATCACCTGGGATTCGAACCCACGGTGGGAATAAGGGAAAAGAGTTGAAGGGAGGGACACAAATGGTTCCAGAAACCAAACTACACATAAACCCGGACACTCACACACACACACACACACACATACACACACACACACACACACTCACCAGGACACTCACAGGGACACTCACTCAGACACACATCCATAGACACAAACTGTAATAAGGAAGACCATCTGAGGGAACACAGATTGCCTCGTGGACCCACAGGTATACCCGAACACACACACTCACCCGGACACTCACAGGGACACTCACCCAGACACACATTCATAGACACATTCTCAGTCGACTTGAGAATGGTCAAGGACTTACCGAAACGTCGTCGTTCCTTCACCTTCTAGTGTGTGGTCTGGTCAACATACTTTAGCCGCGTTATTGTGACTCATCGCCTGCATCCATAGACACAAACTGTGATAAAGAAGACCATCTGAGGGGACACAGATGGCCTCGTGGACTCACAGGTATAACCGGACACACACTCACCCGAACACTCACACAGACACACATCTATACACAAAAACTGTGATAAGGGAGACCATCTGAGGGGACACAGATGGCCTCGTGGACCCACAGGTATAACCGGACAAACACTCCCCCAAACACTCACAGGGACACTCAAACAAACACACAGACAGACATCCATAGACACAAAAATAAATTTTTATACCGAAAATTTAAAAATTAATGATAAATAAGGCAACGAAACGAAAAAATAAATACAATTTAATCATAATATTTATATTACAACCCCCAAACTCATCCAGCTCCTTGGATTGCGGGCAGGAAGCATGGATGCTGTGAGCCATTCCTCTCTGGATCTCCACACTAAGGCGCTGAAAGAGAAAACTGACGGCTGTAGGGTCTCTAGTTGTTTCAATTAGCTTCGACCCCAGCTCCTTCAAAAAACTTGCAGCACTTTTACCCCAGGCACCAAGTGTCTCTGAGGCAATGGGGACAAAATTGTAGTAGTGATCAAGGTCTCCGTTTTTATGTGACTTGGCTGCTTCCCAGTGATTGGCAGCACCTCCTGCCTGAGCAGCACTGAAGTTAACATAGGTGTTGCCTAAAGTTGAAACGCAAGTGTAGTCCCACAATAACTGTCTACCATTCTTCCAGGGGTTCACCGTGATCCCATCTGGGCGACCAACAGGCTCATCAGAGTTGCGGGGCAATACGGAACGGGACTCTCTCTCTGCTGGACAACCTTCCGTGATAAGGCTTCTCTTTATAATGTCGTTAACATCGCAGTGTCTTGCATGCCATCCTCCTGTCCTTTGGCAGAGAAGGCCATGTCGTCCGTACCTGTCGGCCACTGCCTCGCCACCAAAACCCCTGTATTCGGTGTGGATTCGGGCAGTGAGGCGGAGAGCCACAGCCATTCAGAGGGCCTGTGGTGAGACGAGTGCTAGTAGCTGATATTGGGGGTTGCTAATAGCAAGTCCTCTGCATGGGGAGCTGCTACAGCTCTAAGTCGGGCAGTATCATGTGGTGTTGTCGCAGCTTACAGTAATGTTGGAGCTACTTTGTCGGCAATGGGGCGATCCCAACTGGATTGCTTATGGGCTTATATATATATATATATATATATATATATATATATATATATATATATATATATATATATATATATATATATATATATATATATATATATATATATATATATATATATATATATATATATATATATATATATATATATATATATATATATATATATATATATATATATATATATATATATATATATATATATATATATATATATATATATATATATATGCTGGAGGCTGTAGCTATCCACAGATTTTTTTGAATATATTTATTATTATATTATTAAGGCTTATTTTTACCAAATTAGAGGGGAAATGGTCTGAGGTAGGGAACGGACATAGGATGGTAGGTGTAGACATTAGTTAAAGTATTTTGGAATAATTATTATTTATTCTCACCCCTCCCCCCCTCTCTCCCTGTTGATTCAATTAAGGTTAATTGTGAATTATTACTGGAGATGGTTGAAGACTTTTTCGTAATCAGAAAAAATGATTTCCTTAAATTAAACACATAAAGTAGTTTAATTTTGGTCCTATTGATCCTAATTTTTGTAAGAGGGAAGAGGTACAAAGCCGGTGGGGGGGGGCGGGAGATTTAGAGGTGGTATAAAGAGGGAGAACAGGAGAAGAGGTGTAGGTGAGGTGAAAGAGGGATGAAGAGGGAGTGAAGGAGGTACTGGGGGAGGTAAGAGGACGATGAGAAGGACTGGTGCTGGGAGGGAGGACTACGGGTAAGAAGGGAAGGACTAGCAGCGGGAGGGAGGGAGGGAAGGAAGACAGTAAGGAGGGCGAGAGTGAGAAACGGCGGAAGGAGTGAGAACGAAGGTAAAGAACTGCCCCGAGAGTTAAGACGATGGGAAGGGCGGGATGGAATAGGGGCGGGTATGGGAAGGGCAGAAGGAGGGAGGATGAGCAGGGTTACGGGAGGGTGGAAAAAAGAAGGAGCCGGTACGGGAGGAGGGAGTTTGGGAAAACGATAGGAGACGGAGTGGGGAGTATGTAGATAGATTAATGGTTAGATAGATGAGTAGATGGATAGATGGAAAGAGAAGTAGATGAATAAATAGATTGATAGATAAGTAGAATGATAAATGGATAGATTAATGGAAAATGAGTTAGTAGGATCGTCGGATACAAATAGATAGAGAGATAGATATAAATAGTAATAGATAGATATATGGATGGATACGTTGATTGATAAATATATACATTGACGGATAGACGGATCCATAGATGAGTTGATGGATGAAAAGACAGATGAGTAGATGGATGGATAAACAGTCGAGTAGATGGACGGATACATAGTAAGATAGATGTATATAATGAAAAATTGTTGGTTTATGGGAAGATAGATTGATGGATTGACAATTATAAATAGATAAATAAAGGGCTACATTGATGGATACATTTGTGCTAGGTGAACAGGTGAATCAGGTTAAAGAATATCTGCCGATTTCCTCTTGCGTCAACCGGGATTCGAACGAGGACCTTAAGAATTACAACCAATAAACTCTCTCCATTTAGACAGTTGGCTACTAGTTCGCGTGTGTGTGTGTGTGTACTCACCTATTTGTGCATGCGGGGGTTGAGCTATGGTTCTTTGGTCCCACCTCTCAACTGTCAATCAACTGGTGTACAGATTCCTGAGCCTACTGGGCTCAATCATATCTACATTTGAAACTGTGTATGGAGTCAGCCTCCACCACATCACTGCTTAATGCATTCCATCCGTTAACTACTCTGACACTGAAAAAGTTACTTCTAACGTCTCTGTGGCTCATGTGGGTACTCAGTTTCCACCTGTGTCCCCTTGTTTGCGTCCCACCAGTGTTGAATAGTTTATCCTTGTTTACCCGGTCGATTCCTCTGAGGGTTGTGTAGGTTGTGATCATGTCTCCCCTTACTCTTCTGTCTTCCAGTGCCGTAAGGTGCATTTCCCGCAGCCTTTCCTCGTAACTCATGCCTCTTAGTTCTGGGACTAGTCTAGTGGCATACCTTTGGACTTTTTCCTGCTTCATCTTCTGCTTGACAAGATACGGACTCCATGCTGGGGCCGCATACTCCAGGATTGGTCTTACATATGTGGTGTACAAGATTCTGAATGATTCCTTACACAGATTCCTGAAGGCTGTTCTGATGTTAGGCAGTCTCGCATATGCCGCAGACGTTATTCTTTTTATGTATGCTTCAGGAGACAGGTTTGGTGTGATATCAACTCCTAGATCTTTCTCTCAGTCCGTTTCATTAAGTTCTTCATCTCCTATTCTGTATCCTGTGTCTGGCCTCCTGTTTCCACTGTGTGTGTGTGTGTGATGCGTGTGTGTTAGTGAGAAATAAATGTAGTTGATATAAAAGAGGAAAAATACATTTGTTAGAAAGGCGGGGTCCAAGAGCTAATAACTCGATTTTGCAGACACAAATAATAAATACAAGGAATAAATACACACACACACACACATTAGTTGATAAAGGACTGTTTTGTGTGTATACCTATGTATACTATTGTCAGGAGCGACAGACAAGTGCAGCTATGTGTGTTTATGTGTACCTGCAATTGGACTGACATGTGTACGGTAATTATCTGTGTGTTAATTGTAAAAGGAACATATTAGTGAATGTTTTTTTTATGTAAATTGAATGACATATATACATGTACGCGTGTTTAGTGTTACTGTAATTTATAATGTTAGCGTGTGTACGTTTGAATGACATAGTGTCCCATCATTGTCACATTTTTTGTTACATGTTTACTATTGTCAGGAGCGACAGACAAGTGCAGCTATGTGTGTCTATGTGTACCTGCAATTGGACTGACACGTGTATGGTAATTATCTATCTGTCCATTGTTAAAGGAACATATTAGTGAATGTTTATTTATGTAAATTGATTGACATATGTACGTGTACGCGTGTTTAGTGGTACTGTAATTTACATACTTAACAGGTTTATGTTTGAATTAAATAGTATCCCATCATCGTCTCATTTTTTGTTACTATTTTGCTGTTCATTCTCAATCTCTCTGACTCCCGAGGACCATTTGTGCTCATGTGTGTTTATTAAAGGAAAATAATCATATTTTGTTTACAAAATAACTTGTATTTATTTTCCAAAAAAATGTTTTCAAAGAAAAAGTAATTGTCTAGTAAGCATTCATTTTTCTAACATACAAGACAGTTACTCACTACCTTACAGCAGTCAGGAACACTTTTGTTACTATCTCTTCACAGCGTCTTTTACATAAATACCCTATCTTAACAAATTCAATCATTAAATTCATAACTGGCAACCCCCTCGGCCCCCTCCCCCACAGGTCCAAGGCCACCGAGTGACTAACCCCACACCAATTCCCCAACCCAGGAAGCATCATTCCTTTCCCCTAACCTCTCCCAAATTATGTTTTTGACGAGTACACGCACTACGGGGCCTGACAGCTGAGTAGACAGCGCTCTCAACTCGTAATCCTAGCGTCCGTGTTCGATCCTCCGGTGATGGCAGAAACGAAACTGGGCAGTTTCTTTCACCCTGTTGTTCCTGTAACCTAGCAGTAAATAGGTACCAGGGATTTAAACAGCTGTTATGGGCTGCTTCCTCTGTGTGTGTGTGTGTGTGTGTGTGTGTGTACTCACCTAGTTGTACTTGCGGGGGTTGAGCTCTGGCTCTTTGGTCCGGAGTGTGTGGAAAAATTTGTGTTAGTTACAAGTTAGTAATAGTTGATGGTGAATACTAACCCAAGCACGATCTCGTATAATACACTACACACGCCAACCCCCCCTCTCTCCCCCAAATCACTCTACCTAAGTCATTAACAAATTAATACACATCAATTAATACACCAAAAATACTAACTATAAATAAAGGGTCCAAATTTGAGACAAACAGCGACTCCAGCGTGGTCTAGTCGGATGAGAACGTGTTCTCATCTGGATAGATTGCGATCGAGCCTGTCGGAACGGTTACGTAACTACAGGGCACTAATTTATGTGGTCCCCTCCTGTAGCTGCCTCTGTATCGAAAGGTTCTCTGGATAGCTGGAATTAGCCTGACTCCTAGTAAAGTAGGGAAGAGGTGAAATCCGTTGGGACCACGGACGGATACCTTGGATCCATTGACCTAGGGCAGGTCTAATCACCTGGGATTCGAACCCACGGTGGGAATAAGGGAAAAGAGTTGAAGGGAGGGACACAAATGGTTCCAGAAACCAAACTACACATAAACCCGGACACTCACACACACACACACACACACACACACACACACACACTCACCAGGACACTCACAGGGACACTCACTCAGACACACATCCATAGACACAAACTGTAATAAGGAAGACCATCTGAGGGAACACAGATTGCCTCGTGGACCCACAGGTATACCCGAACACACACTCACCCGGACACTCACAGGGACACTCACCCAGACACACATTCATAGACACATTCTCAGTCGACTTGAGAATGGTCAAGGACTTACCGAAACGTCGTCGTTCCTTTACCTTCTAGTGTGTGGTCTGGTCAACATACTTTAGCCGCGTTATTGTGACTCATCGCCTGCATCCATAGACACAAACTGTGATAAAGAAGACCATCTGAGGGGACACAGATGGCCTCGTGGACTCACAGGTATAACCGGACACACACTCACCCGAACACTCACACAGACACACATCTATACACAAAAACTGTGATAAGGGAGACCATCTGAGGGGACACAGATGGCCTCGTGGACCCACAGGTATAACCGGACAAACACTCCCCAAACACTCACAGGGACACTCAAACAAACACACAGACAGACATCCATAGACACAAAAATAAATTTTTATACCGAAAATTTAAAAATTAATGATAAATAAGGCAACGAAACGAAAAAATAAATACAATTTAATCATAATATTTATATTACAACCCCCAAACTCATCCAGCTCCTTGGATTGCGGGCAGGAAGCATGGATGCTGTGAGCCATTCCTCTCTGGATCTCCACACTAAGGCGCTGAAAGAGAAAACTGACGGCTGTAGGGTCTCTAGTTGTTTCAATTAGCTTCGACCCCAGCTCCTTCAAAAAACTTGCAGCACTTTTACCCCAGGCACCAAGTGTCTCTGAGGCAATGGGGACAAAATTGTAGTAGTGATCAAGGTCTCCGTTTTTATGTGACTTGGCTGCTTCCCAGTGATTGGCAGCACCTCCTGCCTGAGCAGCACTGAAGTTAACATAGGTGTTGCCTAAAGTTGAAACGCAAGTGTAGTCCCACAATAACTGTCTACCATTCTTCCAGGGGTTCACCGTGATCCCATCTGGGCGACCAACAGGCTCATCAGAGTTGCGGGGCAATACGGAACGGGACTCTCTCTCTGCTGGACAACCTTCCGTGATAAGGCTTCTCTTTATAATGTCGTTAACATCGCAGTGTCTTGCATGCCATCCTCCTGTCCTTTGGCAGAGAAGGCCATGTCGTCCGTACCTGTCGGCCACTGCCTCGCCACCAAAACCCCTGTATTCGGTGTGGATTCGGGCAGTGAGGCGGAGAGCCACAGCCATTCAGAGGGCCTGTGGTGAGACGAGTGCTAGTAGCTGATATTGGGGGTTGCTAATAGCAAGTCCTCTGCATGGGGAGCTGCTACAGCTCTAAGTCGGGCAGTATCATGTGGTGTTGTCGCAGCTTACAGTAATGTTGGAGCTACTTTGTCGGCAATGGGGCGATCCCAACTGGATTGCTTATGGCTTATATATATATATAATATATATATATATATATATATATATATATATATATAATTATATATATATATATATATATATATATATATATATAATATATATATATATATATATATATATATATATATATATATATATATGATATATATATATATATATATATATATATATATATATTATATATATATATATATATATATATATATATATATATATATATATATATATATATATATGCTGGAGGCTGTAGCTATCCACAGATTTTTTGAATATATTTATTATATATTATTAAGGCTTATTTTTACCAAATTAGAGGGGAAATGGTCTGAGGTAGGGAACGGACATAGGATGGTAGGTGTAGACATTAGTTAAAGTATTTTGGAATAATTATTATTTATTCTCACCCCTCCCCCCCTCTCTCCTGTTGATTCAATTAAGGTTAATTGTGAATTATTACTGGAGATGGTTGAAGACTTTTTCGTAATCAGAAAAAATGATTCCTTAAATTAAACACATAAAGTAGTTTAATTTTGGTCCTATTGATCCTAATTTTTGTAAGAGGGAAGAGGTACAAAGCCGGTGGGGGGGGCGGGAGATTTAGAGGTGGTATAAAGAGGGAGAACAGGAGAAGAGGTGTAGGTGAGGTGAAAGAGGAGAGGGGAGTGAAGGAGGTACTGGGGGAGGTAAGAGGACGATGAGAAGGACTGGTGCTGGGAGGGAGGACTACGGGAAGGGTAAGAAGGGAAGGACTAGCAGCGGGAGGAGGGAGGGAAGGAAGACAGACGGAGGGCGAGAGTGAGAAACGGCGGAAGGAGTGAGAACGAAGGTAAGAACTGCCCGAGAGTTAAGACGATGGAAGGGCGGGATGGAATAGGGGGGGTATGGGAAGGGCAGAAGGAGGGAGGATGAGCAGGGTTACGGGAGGTGGAAAAAAGAAGGAGCCGGTACGGGAGGAGGGAGTTTGGGAAAACGATAGGAGACGGAGTGGGGAGTATGTAGATAGATTAATGGTTAGATAGATGAGTAGATGGATAGATGGAAAGAGAAGTAGATGAAAAAAGATTGATAGATAAGTAGAATGATAAATGGATAGATTAATGGAAAATGAGTTAGTAGGATCGTCGGATACAAATAGATAGAGAGATAGATATAAATAGTAATAGATAGATATATGGATGGATACGTTGATTGATAATATATACATTGACGGATAGACGGATCCATAGATGAGTTGATGGATGAAAAGACAGATGAGTAGATGGATGGAAAACAGTCGAGTAGATGGACGGATACATAGAAGATAGATGTATATAATGAAATTGTTGGTTTATGGGAAGATAGAT